>NC_051063.1:166657569-166928422 GCF_004664715.2 Peromyscus leucopus
GTGGGGCCGTGGTCACCCTGGAGTGCGTGGAGAAACTGATCCGGAAGGACATGGTGGACCCCGTGAATGGGGACACGCTGACGGAGCGCGACATCATCGTGCTGCAGCGGGTGAGTCGCCAGCCCCCACCCCAGTCCCCCACTCCAGCCCCCACCCCAGTCCCCCACTCCAGTCCCCACCCCAGCCCCCCACCCCTGTAGTGTCACACCCTGCCCCCTCCTGCTCCCCCACTCCTCCCCAATCCCCCCCACACACTCTTGCACTCTTGGTTCCCCACAGCACCTTGTGTTCACCTTCCTGTGCACCCTCCATCCCGGGACCTCTCCCCCTTTGTCAAGGAAACCTGCCCTGTCCGGCCTCTCCTGTGTCCCAGGTCCCCTCCACTACTGTCTCCTGGAGCGCAGCCCTCCGGCTCCTCCAGCTTGCTCTTCTCCCTCCTCTCCAGGGCGGTACGGGCTTCGCAGGCTCAGGAGTGAAGCTGCAGGCCGAGATGTCTCGGCCAGTGATGCAAGCCTGAGCTGGGACCCAATAAACCTTCCTGTGAATGAACTGGATCTCTGGTGCCTCACTGTAGACAGGGGGTGCGGAAGGAGTGGGCTTAGCCGGACAGCGGTGGGCACCCCTTAATCCCAGCACTCGGGAGGCAGAGGCAGGCGGATCTCTGCGAGTTCAAGACCATCCTGGCCTACAGAGCGAGTTCCAGGATATCCAGTACCACACAGAGAAACCCTGTCTTGAAAAACTGCAGTGTGGGTCACTCCAGCCGAGCCCTAACTCCTGGAAGCTGCCTCCGTCACCTTTGACCATGCAGAAACCCCGGTAACAGGAACCTGTCAATCAGTCGCTCTGCCCAGGAAGTGTGGGGCTCGGGGCATAACACACTCCCAAGCGAGCTACTCAAAGAGACCCGCAGACACGGGCCGGCCCGCCGTGTGCCCTGAACTTCAGGACTCCCCTACAGACCCAGCACGCTCCCACACACTGCCTCATGTACAGTCCTGCCCTCATCTCCTCCCCTGGAGAACTCTCTCAAGAATCCCAACTTCCAGCGGGGCGGTGGTGGCACACCTTTAATCCCAGCACTCGGGAGGCAGAGCCAGGCGGATCTCTGAGTTCGAGGCCAGCCTGGTCTACAGAGTGAGTTCTAGGACAGCCAGGGCTACACAGAGAAACCCTGTCTCAAAAAAAAAAAAAAAAAGAACCTCAGCTTCTCTGAGTATGTCCAGCTTTCCTCAGTACCCTCCACCCCAACCCCCTGATTGTTCCAAAGCGACACAGACCACCCACACCCCAACTCCACGTAAAACTCAGCTTCCTTTTTTCTTTTCTTTCTGGACTGGGAAGGGCACACACTAAGCAAGTGTTCAAGAGTTCTTATCTTTTCATTAAAAACACTTTGGTTATGTGTGTCTGTGGGGCGGGGTTTGTGCATGTGAGCACAAAGCCTGTACAGGCCGTCGTAACCTGCCAGACCCCTGGAGCTGGGGTTAGAGGCCGTTTTGAACAGCCTAGTCTAGATGCTGGGACCAAGCTCTGGTCCTCTGTAAAGAACAGTGAGTGCTCTTAACCACTGAGCCATCTGTGCAGACCCAAGTATCTCATCTTAGGGAAGGGGTGGTAGCCCGTGCTTTTATCCCAACACTTGGAGACTGAAGCAGGAGGATTGCTGCAAGTTTTGGCCTAGCCTGTGCTACATGAGACTAGCTCATGCCTTTAATCCCAGCACTTGGGAGGCAGAAGCAGGCCTGGTCTACAGAGCTAGCTCAAGGACAACCAAGGCTACACAGAGAAACCTTGTCTTGAAAGAAAAAAAAAAAGACCAGCTCAAAGGAAGAACATATCTGAGTCCTTAAATCTGGGTAAATTCTTGACGGAAAAACCTTGGCTGTGCAATGATGAAATGAATTGTGGTAGAAAGATGTCGTTAGTATGTGGCATCTTGTATATTTATAACTTTACATCCTGTAAGTCTATTGCCAGTATTTAAAAATAAAGCAGATGCCAGGCATGGTGGTATGTGCCTGTAATCTTGATCCTCCTGCCTTCCCTGCCAATGTCTCACTTTACCAGGGTGCATCAGGACACCCGGGACATTCCTGTGTGCATAATTTGCTGCTTTGTGTATTATTTTAATAAGATACTGTCAACCACAACCTCCCAAAGATTTGGAGGGCCTTTTGGCTTGTAACCACTAGAGAGCAGAATGCCGTCACCATTGAAAGGCTAAGAACTGGGTTTGAATTCCAGCACTTCCAGAAACAAAACATGATCAACTGGTTAAAAATAGAGCGGCAGGGGCTGGGGAGAGGCCTCAGTAGAGTGCGGAGGCCGGAGGACCTGAGTTCGGATGTCTGGGGCTTGCTGCCCATCCACACCGTCCTGCCCCGGGTTCAGCCACAGACCTCGAAGAAGTAGTGTAGACAGTAGACACCCAGCACTGGCCTATGGACACACATTAGAGACATACCTAAAGTAACCAGGAAGTTTGGAAAATGCAGAGCAACTGGGGAGTTTCCAATGTGCCACTTTTAGCCTGGGACATGGTCAAGCCTTGCCAGAAGTGACTGCCAAATGCCCCCAAGCCAGACCTGGAGGTGCACACCTGTCACCCAGAGTTCCAGAGTCCGAAGCAAGAGGATTACTTCCAATTCAAGACCAGCTGGAAGGGAGGGAGGGAGAGAGGAGAAAGCCAGGGAGATACCCCGACTGTGTTCATTAAACTCTTAGCTGAACCCAGTTGAGCTGAAGGTACTGCATGGGGTTCCCTCCAAGAAGCCCAACAGGCCTTAAAGCCTCGGCTAAGGTCTGGTGGAAGAACTGATGGTAGAGTTGGAGTTGCATCAAGTCAGCCAAGCAGCTCAGCGGGAAGGAACGTGGCCGCTGGGGAGACAGCCCTGCAGCTAAAGGAACTGGCTGACCTGGAGGACCACATGGGGGTTCACAACCATCTGTAACTCTAGCCCCAGGGGATCTGGAGAATAAAACAGACTCCAGAGCTACCACTGTCGACCTAAGATGGAGTGTGACTGGGGTACCTGCCTGGAATCCCCAGTGAGGAACTGGAGTGTCATTAGAGGATAGAGCTCAGAACCTGGGTGCTAACCCTGGAACTCCCAACCCAATGCTATAATGAAAAACATTACTTTGTTTGCTAACTTTAAAAGTTAACAAGCCGGGCGGTGGTGGTGCACGCCTTTAATCCCAGCACTCGGGAGGCAGAGGCAGGCGGATCTCTGTGAGTTCGAGGCCAGCCTGGGCTACCAAGTGAGTTCCAGGAAAGGTGCAAAGCTACACAGAGAAACCCTGTCTCGAAAAAATAAATAAATAAAAAATAAAAATAAATCATTAAAAGTTAAGAAAACCTCTAGATGGTGGGAAGAGAATACAAGAAGGCTGGCCTGCGTGCACACACGGAATTTTCAAATAGGACTAAACTGTTTTGAGATATACCTTGCATATGTGAACAGATGTCCTGCGTGGGCAGCTGGATGATTTTCCCAGTCTGAACTCCAACTGGGAAGCAGCTCCCAGATCAAGCAAGCACCCAACCCGTGGGTGCTTCTGGCACATTCCCAGAACTGGCCAGCAGGGGGCGCTCAAGCCATTCAGTTCCTTGCTAAGTAAGTGTTCCTGCTTGGAATACATGGCCTGAGGCTAACACCACGCACTTGGGGATAGAGGCACTGGCATGGACTTCATTAAAAAATCCTGGCATCAGCTGGGCGGTGGTGGTACAAGCCGTTTAATCCCAGCACTCAGGAGGCAGAGGCAGTTGTTTCTGAGTTCGAGGCCAGACTAGTCTAAAGAGTTATAGGATGCCGGGCAGTGGTGGCACACACCGTTTAATCCCAGAACTAGGGAGGCAGAGCCAGGCAGATCTCTGAGTTCGAGGCCAGCCTGGGCTACCAAGTGAGTTCCAGGAAAGGACAGCCAGGGCTACAGTGTGAAACTCTGTCAAAAAAAAAAAAAAAAAAAACTCAAGGAAAAGTTAAAAAAAATTCTGGGTCCAATCTCAGGTAATCAGGCTTAGTAGCACTGGCTAGTTCTATGTCGGCTTGATACAAGCAGGGGTCATTTGGGGAAAAAATAATCTTTTATTTCTTATATGCATTGGTGTTTTGCCTACACGTCTGTCTTGAGTGAGTAAGTGAGTGAGTGTGTGTGTGTGTGCATGCATGCGCGCACACCAGATCCCCTGGAACTGGAGTTATATAAACAGTCCTAAGCTGCTGGGAATTGAACCCTGGTCCTTTGGGAAGAGCAACCAATGATCTTAAAGCCCAGCCATCTCTCCAGCCCAGGAGGAATGTTAACTGAGAAAATGCCTACATAGCATTGGCCTGTGGGCAAGTCCGTGGGGCGCTTTCTTGATCGACGTGGAAGTACCCAGCCCATTGTGGGTGGGGCCACCCCCGAGCAGGCGGTCCTGGGTGCTATGAGAAAGCAGGCCGAGCAAGCCAGGGGAAGAAGCCAGTAAGCAAGGACCCTCCACGACCTGTCTGAGTTCTTGACTGTGGGTTCCTGCTCTGACTTCCCTGTATGATGGGCTGTGATCTGAAAGAACCCTTCCTTCCCCGAGTTTCTTTTGCTCATGGTACCTTACCTCTGCAGGAGAAACCCGAAGACACCTGCTGAGCCATCTAGCCAGCCCCCGCCCCACCCGCCCATTTTTCCTGATTTTTATTTATTTTTTAATTGTATGAGTGTATACCCGTGTGGGTGCCTTAGAGGCCAGAGAAACCATCAGACTCCTCAGAGATGGAGTTACAAGCATTTGTGAACCTCCTGCCACAGGTGCTGGGACCCCAACACTGGGAGCTCTTTTAACCACTGAGCCAAATGTATCATTTCCCCTTCCCCTTCCCCCTCCTACCTTTAAAAAAAAAAAAAAAAAGGCATCTTACTCTGTAGTCCAGGCTGGCCATGAACTCCAGCAATCCTCCTGCCCCAGACTCTGGAGCACTGTTACAGACAGGCATGCTTAGCTCACTGTGACTGACCCCAGGCCCTCTCTGCCCTTAGCCCACTCCTGGCTATTCCATTACCAGAACACAGCTAACACAAGGCACCTTCGCAGTAGCTGAGGGCTGTGGTGTTTCTCTTCCTGTGGTTTTGAGGTTCCCCACCGCCCTGCAGCACTGAAAGGCGGGACTCCCTGCCTGGCTTGCCACCGCGGCCTCCAGGCTGCTGGCTCTATGCTCAGTCTCTGGGAACGCCCTCACATTTCCACTAACACCCACCTCCCATGTCCAAATGCCCCAGACCAGCGCTTCTCAACCTCCCTAATGTTGCGACCTTTAACACAGTTCTGCATGTTGCGCTGACCACCAAACATAAAATTATTGGTCTGTACTTCAGAACTCCATTTTTGCTAGTGTTATGAATCATAATGTAAACATCTGATATTCAATCCCAAAGGAGTAAGATCCATAGGTTGAGAAACCCTGCCTATACCTTCCCGCAGGCCTCCGAGCCCAGTTCCCAGGACGCCCCTCCTTGAGCACACCTCCTTTCCCCACCCCCGGAGAGACAGACACCCCAGAGTACCCCAGCAATGGTTTTTATTGCTCCCAGGCAGTGAGCAGGATAGGCCAGCCTGTGTGATTGAGGTTCAGACTCGGGTTGGGCCAGGGTGTGGGCTCAGGGTCTGTGCTGGGAGATGCTACCAGTGGCTGTCACTTGAGTGCCTGAGTGTCTTGGGCAGGTTGGGGGTCCCGGGGTGGGGGGCGGGGGTCTCAGGGAGGGAAGGTGACTGAGTGGGTCCTGATAGCCCAAGAACCAGGGACACCAGAGCTGAGTCTGCCCTGAGGGAGGGGCTGGCTGCTGGTGGCCCCTCGGTTGCCCCCCTGGAGTCATGGGGTCACAGGTCTGAGCAGACCTAGGAATCAGAGTTCGTCATGGTGCCTTGTCAGGTCCTCACCGTAGTTGGTGGCCTGGCTGCCCACGAACATGTTCCAGTTGCTCAGGATCTCGGCTTTGCTCAGACGGCCATCCTAGGGGTAAAGGGGTCAGCGGGAGGCCGGGTCCACATGGGACCCTACCCACTCCAAACGTCCCTAGGCCCCTCCCCTGCCTCGCTGCTCCCCTCCAGGCCTCTGTCCCCCACTTGTGTGTGTGTGTGTCTCTCTCTCTGGTTCTCTGTCTCTGTCTCTCTGTCTCCCTGGGTCTCTGCTCCCCGCTCTGCTGTCTCCTCCTCTCTGTGTCTCAGGACCCTCCTGAGTTCCTGCAGAGACCCGAGCTCACCTTGTCTGTGTCGCTCTCCTGCAGGAGGTGGTTGGCCTCCACCAGGGGCTGGTCCTGGGATGGAGGCAGCACCCAGTAACCGACTTCACTGCCGTCCAACCGCCCATCCTTGTTCAGATCCCGGAAGTCCCGGAACTGCTGCCGCTCCGTCTGCACCCAGGCAGGTTCCTCCTCCCCAGGCACCTCAGAGTACAGGTCAGCTGAGGGGATGGGAAGAGCGTGGGCCAGATAAGGTGAGGGGCGGCCCTGGAGGCTGGGAGACCTTCATCCTGCACCCCAAGAGCTATCTTTCTTGTTGCCTACCCTCTATTCCTGACCTCCCCGTTCCTCTCACTCCATCCCACCCGCACACCCACACCCACAGGCTGCCAGACCATCATACATCTATTTTGTTTGGGTGATAAAATATGTTATATAAAAAGATTTAGAAAGAAAAACAGAAAAGATAAAGCATCCATTCCTTACAAATGTTATAAGCATGATATTTAAAATGTCTTCTGTGCCAGGCGGTGGTGGCGCACGCCTTTAATCCCAGCCTAGCACTGGGGAGGCAGAGGCAGGTGGATCTCTGTGAGTTCGAGGCCAGCCTGGTCTACAGAGTGAGATCCAGGACAGGCACCAAAACTACACGGAGAAACAAAACAAAAAACAAACAAAAAGTCTTCTGTGCATATTTGTTGCAAAAAACATTTCATATGTAAACCTTTCGAACTCAGAGAACTCCATGCACGGGGGCTGAAGAAGTGGCCCAATGGTAGAGGGACTGTTCCACAAGCAGAGCCCTGACGCTGTCCCCGCACGGCATAGACAGGACATGGCTGTGTGTGCCTGTGATCCCAGCCCTGTGGAGGCAGTGGCGCGGGACAGGACTCGTCTTCACAGTAAGTTCAAGGCCAGCCTGAGTTACAGAAGACCCTATCTCAAAAAACAAAACCAAACAAAAAAAACAGCAAACCCCCAATAAATAAATAAAACACTGATTGCCAGTGGCTAGGCAGGAAGTATAGGCGGGACTAACAGAGAGGAGAAAAGAAAGAACAGGAAGGTGGAAGGAGTCACTGCCAGCCGCAGCCAGGACAAGCAGCATGTGAAGATGCCGGTAAGCCCTGAGCCACGTGGCAAGGTATAGATTTATGGAAATGGATTAATTTAAGCTATAAGAACAGTTAGCAAGAAGCCTGCCACGGCCATACAGTTTGTAAGCAATATAAGTCTCTGCATTTACTTGGTTGGGTCTGAGCGGCTGCGGGACTGGTGGGTGACAGAGATTTGTCCTGACTGTGGGCCAGGCAGGAAAACTCTAGCTACAGTCCCCCAAAGGGCCTTTGTCTCCAATGCCTTCCACAGTAGGCGCCCAGGGACAGCTTCCTAGGCGAGTCATGAGCAGATTCCACACACAGTGGGTGCTTGATAAAGCAAAGACATGAGGCGCACTCTCTCTGGGGGCCAGGAGCTGACCCCTCAGGTGGGAACGGGCTCGCTCACCGATGTACTCCTCCACCTGGACGTAGCCATCTTTGTTCCTGTCAAGGTCCTCCAGGGTTTCCTGGGGAGGGGTTAGGATGAAGAGTCAGTGCACCTGATTAGAGACATCTCCGAAGGGAGAAAGGCGAGGGCTGAACGTGACAGGGATGCACGTGTCTAGTGGACGGCAGCCAGGAAACCTCTCTGTGTCCGACCTTGTCCAACTTTGTTTGTCTTGTTTTATAAGAGAGGCTCTCCCTGTGGGGCTCTGGCTGGCCAAACTCTCTCTGTAGACTAGGCTGGCTCTGGACTCAGGGACCTGCCTGCCTCTGCCTCCTGAGTGCCTGACTCATGAATCATACATATTTTTAAAGATTTTAAAAAATTTTATGTGTAGGTCAGGCAGTGGTGGCGCACGCCTTTAATCCCAGCACTCAGGAGGTAGAGGCAGGTGGCTCTGTGAGTTCAAGGCCAGCCTGGACTACAAAGAGAGTTCCATAGAGAAACCTGTCTCGAAAAACAAAACAAGACAAGATCAAAGAAGCACTGGCTATCTTACAGAGGACCTGGGTTCAGTTCCCAGCACCCACAGCGGGCAGCTCACAGCCGTCTCTACCTCCAGATGCAGGTGGTCCCGTGCCTTCTGGCTTCCACAGCACCCGTACATACGCCCTTTCCTGTAAGTATGTTCTACACCTGGTATCTGAGACATACTTAAATTACAGGGCGTTGTATGTGCATGTCAAATAAGCTGTGTTTCCTGGTTGTCTGGGCACAGGCCAGGGACTGGGCACCCAACGAGGACACAGGGAAGTCTGACAAGGAGACACCAGGCACTGGTGTGGAGCAGACACGGGAGAGGCTGCTGTCCCCACGTCTATGCTGGTGGCCTGGGACCCACGGGGAAGACACGGGGACCGAGGACAGGTTTGGGAGGCAGGTTCTCTGCAGCCCACTCACTGCAACCACGATGTCCCGCATGTGAGGGAACTCCTCGGGGTGCAGAAAGGCTGTCAGCTCTTCCCGGGTAGCCATGGAGTCGCCGTCCTGGTCGGCCACCCGGAATCGCCGCTCATCCCGAGCCAGCATCTTCTTGTAGGTCTCGGCGTCCTCCACATCATGGAACTCCTCCCCTGGGGAAGGACAGGTGTGAGCGAGATGTGCGGTCAGAGGCGGGCCTGGTGGCTGGGGAACAGCAGGAGGACCCACAGGCAGTTGTGGTGTGCCTAGCCTGGCGCTCTGGACAACGCTTCTCCCTTCACCTCCCAAGTGCTGAGACCGCAGGCCCAGGCTGAGGACTGCCACCCAGGAGTGACCCGGCTGGAGTCCTCTGAGAGGAGGGAGCCCTGGGTGGGAAAATGCCTCTGTAAGAATGGACGTAGGCAAGCCTGTGCAGCAGAGGTAGAGGTCCTCGGCCTTCCTAATGCGTCCACCCTTTAATACAGTTCCTCACGTTGTGGTGACCCCCCAGCATGAAATTATTTCGTTGCTACTTCATAACTGTAATTTTGCTACTGTTATGATTATAATATCTGATATGCAGGATATCTGACAGCGACCCCCAACAGGGTCAGGACTCACGGCTTGAAAATTACTGCTGTAAAGCATTTTCTTAATTAGTGATTGATGTGGGAGGGCCCAGTCCACTGTAGGTGGGGCCACCACTGGGCTGGCGGTCCTGGGTTCTATAAGAAAGCAGACTGCTACTGCTGGTGGTGACCACACCTTTAATCCCAGCACTCGGAAGGCAGAGGCAGGAGGATCTCTGAGTTTGAAGCCAGCCTGATCTACAGAGAGAGTTCCAGGATAGACAGGGCTACACAGAGAGACCCTGTCTGGAAAAACCAACCAAAACAAAACAAAACAAAAAAGAAAGTAGACTGAACAGCCTTGAGGAGCAATCCAGTGAGCAGCACCCCTCCATGGGCTCTGCATCAGCTCCTGCCTCCAGGGTCCTGCCGTGTTGGAGTTCCTGTCCTGACTTCTTCAGTGATGGACAGTGATGTGGAAGTGTAAGCCAAATAAACCCTTTCCTCCCCAACTTGCTTTTGGTCATGATGTCTCATCACAGCAATAGTAATCTAAGACACCAGGGCTGCATGGAGAGACTGTCTCAAAAGAACAGATCAGGTCGGGACAACAGCGCAGAGAAAATAAGTGTTCCTGGTCAGGATGTGAAGTCTCCAGTCAACTTAGGTCGGATCTCAGAAGGAAGAGCAAACGAGATCAGAAATGGAGGAGAGGCATCAGTGATCAGGTCCTAAAAGAGGGGTCACAGAGCACAGGGGAGGGGCCGTACCGGGCTCGTAGTGGCCGTACGTGGCATTGCGCAGCTCCTCCCAACCCACGCGCCCGTCGCGGTCCGTGTCGTAGGTGTGCCAGGCTGCGCTCACCGAGTCCCGGATGTGCCGCTGCTGCGTGTGCGCGATCCACGCACGAAGCTCGGCTAAGGACACCCAGCCGTCGCTGTCCCCAGCAAGATCCATGCGGTCCACGATCCGCCTGCGGGGAGGACGGGTGTGAGTCCCTAGTCCTTCCCAATGAGGCCCCAACCCTAGAGCAGAGATGCTGTCAATCTCAGTTTTGACCCCGCCCACCGAGGCCCCTTCCTTTCCTGCTGAGCAGCCTTGCACCTACAGATGATGGAGAAGTGGGGATGAGTGACAGCTCAGTTGGTTAAGAGCACCGGCTGCTCTGGTAGGGACCGGGGGTTTGATTCCCATGGACCTCACAGGGCAGCTCACAAGCGTCTGTAACTCCAGTTCCTGGGGATCCTCGCCCTCTTCTGGCTTCTATGAGCACCATGAGCATGTTCATGGTGCTCATACACTCAGGAAAAGATCAGGATATGGTAGCACATGCCTTTAAATCTCAGCACTTGGGAGGCAGCGCCAGGCAAATCTCTGTGAGTTCAAGGCCAGCCTAGTAGTCTCCAGGACAGTCAGGGTTATGTAGAGAGACCCTGCCTCAAAAAAACAAAACAGATTGTGTGTGTGTGTGTGTGTGTGTGTGTGTGTGTGTGTGTGTGTGTGTGAGAGAGAGAGAGAGAGAGAGAGAGAGAGAGAGAGAGAGAGAGAGATTCTCTGCATAGCCCTGGCTATCTTGGAACTCTCTCTGTAGACCAGGCTGGCCTCAAACTCAGAGATTCACCTGCCTCTGTCTCCCAAGTGCTGGGATTAAAGGCGTGTGTGTGTCAACACTGCCCAGGAAAAAAAAAAAATTGTTTTGTTTTTGGAGAGATGGTTTCTGTGTGTAGTTTTGGTGCCTGTCCTGGATCTTACTCTGTAGACCAGGCTGGCCTCGAACTCAGAGATCCTCCTGCCTCTGTCTCCCGAGTGCTGGGATTAAAGGCATGCACCACCACCGCCCAGCCAAAAAAAAATTTTTTTAAAGAAAAATAAGGGGGCAGGAGAAACAGCTCAGTGGTTAGGGCACTGGGTGTTCCTCTAGAGGACGTGGGTTCGATTCCCACCATTCACATGGCAGCGCATAACTGTAACTCCAGTTTCAGGGGATCCATGGCATCAGGCACGCACATGGTGCACATATATATGCATGCAGGCAAAATACACATAAAATCATCTTTAAAAATAAAATAAGGAAAAATGCCACCCCAGGTCTGCAGGCAAATAGGTGAGGTTCTTGTCAATCTTCAGACCTTTCCACCCCAGAGCACTGCCCACTGCCTACACTTTTCCCACCCCTTGCTCACAGCCAAGGCACCATTTAGGACTGAAAATTCTGCATGATATCACAAGTGAACCCAGAAGGGGCACTGTCCGTCTTTGTTTCTAGAGAGTCTCACTATGAAGGCTTGGTCAGCTTGGAGCTCACTCTGTAGACCAGGCTGGTCCTGAACTCACGGAGATCTTCCTGCCTTTGCCTCCCGAGTGCGGGAGGATCAGGAAGAGCATCGTCAATGACAGGATCAGGAGGAGCATCGTCAATGACAGGTCTTGCCCACCCCAAGTCTTGCCCACCCTGGAGACACTGCCACACAGCTGGAAAGGCGGTCAGATTAATTAAGAGGCACATTTATTTAATCTCAGCACCCGGCAATCCAAAAGCCCCCCTTCTTCTCCTAGTCCTCCCCCTACAGGTAGTCGTGGAAATGTGGATCAGCACCTGGCTTTAACCAAGGTCACACCCTCTACTCTTGCCCGCCCATACGCTGCACAAACCTCAACCCTAGCCAGAAAGAGCTGTTCAGCAGTGAGTGTGGCCTCTGGACCGCATCCGAGCGTCTCTATTAACCTTGAAGCTCCCCGTGGCAGGCTCTGCCTGCCTGTGGACTCAAGTTCTGCCCGTTTCCCTGGAAGGGCAGATCAGTTTTGGGCTCCTCCCTTCCAGCTCGGCCCTGCAGCCTTCAATGCCACTACTTGTCCAGTTGAAAACTACAACTTGTTAGCCAGGCGTGGTGGCACACACCTTTGATCCCAGCACTCAGGACGCAGAGGCAGGCGGATCTTTGTGCATTCTAAGACCAGTCTGGTCTACATAGTGAGTTCCAGGCCAGCCAGTGGTACACAGTGAGACTCTATCTCAAAATAATAAAAGTAATGATAATGATAATAATAAAGCACATATGCTCGGAGTGGCCTTCTTGTCCCAGGGTCGTGCTGACTGTGTCCTCCACAGGGAAATGGCAAACTCCTCCAGATGGAGTCGTGACTCCATCCCTCCCAGTTCAACCTGAATTCTGAGCTTGGGATCCTTCTCAAAGTTCATTTCTTCAGTCTCTACCAAGAGTGGGTGACCCCTTTCGAAGCTAAAAGAGTCAGAACAGGGATGTCCAGACAGAGGCATAGAGGACTCGAAGTAGAGAGGGACCCAGGTCCTCCACAGCCTCAGGTTTAACTCTGCCTTTTCCCAGGAGTGAGTATCACAGTCCTGTCCAGTCTCCTGCCTCTAATCTTTTCAGTGAGCTCAATTCTCCCCCACCTTCCACCTCTGCCCAGCTCCCCGCATCCTACCCAAGTCGGGCCTGGCTTTCCTCTGGACTGAGTTGGTCAAATTCCTTGGCCACGTCTCGTCCCAGGAACGCCTCGTGGTCGTACTGGAAATTCCCGTGGGCGTCATCGTGGGGGGCCTCACTCAGGGGGGCTCCCTGATGCACCCTAGCCTGGCCATGAGGTCCGGCGTCCGGGGATGGCTTCCCCAGGGCCCGCCACCTCAGCAGCAACAGAAGCAACAGAAGCGACCATCGCCACATCATCGGTCCTGGGAGGAGGTGAGGACCAGGGATCAGAGGGTCACGTGGGAAAAAAATCCGAACCAGACAGAATGTGGGGAGAACTTCAAAGTTAGAGGAGTTGCCTAAGGCAAGGCTGCAAAAAGTTTGGGGCTCAAGAAAAGTCGGCAAGAAGAACAGGGGGTTTGAAGGTAAAAACTATGAGGGTAGAACCCGAGCCTCAGGGGAGTCCCAGAGAAAGGGGGTATTTCAACTGGAGACGTGGCAAACGTCCCACCAAAGCTCAGGGGATGGGGGTGGCTGAAAGCATCATGCAGGGTCTTCTGTGTGGCCCCCAGACTTCACCGCGCCCCTCACTCCGAAACACCCTACCCCTCCCTCCCCACCCCCGTTACCCGTTACCCGGTCTGGGTTCAAGTCCCACGCTGAGCTCTGCTTTCACGCAAAGATGCCCACCCTGGCCCAGTGCCAGTCAAGCTCCGCCCCCAGCAGCCCAGAGGCCCCCCGCCCTCTGACCAATGGCGGCGCAGGAGAGCCTCAGGGGGCGGAGCCAATGAGCGCCAAGATTGCCCCGGGGGAGGCCCTCGCCACGTCCACAGAGCGGAGCGCTGGCCTGGAAGGGGCGGTGGGCGATAAGGCAGCTCGAACTACAACTCCCAGCAGGCTTGTGGGCAGCCTGCACAGCCACCTCCAGAGGCTCAGGCCCTTAAGGATTACGGGAAATGTATTTTTTTTTTTTTGGTTTTTTTTCGAGACAGGGTTTCTCTGTGTAGCTTTGCGCCTTTCCTGGATCTCGCTCTGTAGACCAGGCTGGCCTCGAACTCACAGAGATCCGCCTGCCTCTGCCTCCTGAGTGCTGGGATTAAAGGCACGCGCCACCGCCCGGCTTGTATTTTTTTTTTAACCGCTTCCTTATTCTCAAATTGGTTTAAGGAAAGAGGTCGAGCTTGGTGGCTCCTGCCTTTAATTCCAATACTTGGCAGGCAGAAGCAGGCGGATCTCCATGAGTTCGGGGCTAGCCTGGTATACATAGCAAGTTCCAGGACAGTCAAGACTACATAGAGTTCCTATCTCAAAAAACAAAGAAAGAGAAGAGCAGAAGAGCTGAATTCCTTGAAATGCCTGGCACAGTGTAGGTATCATATACATGATATGACTAAAGTACACAAGTGTACAAAATAGTCAGGCCCTACCCCCGCAACCAGGAGGCGTCTGTATGATCTTTCCCAAACTCCCGCTGCCTGAGACGCAAGAATAACGGTGAACACACAGATTTGGGTCCAAATTTTATGTGGAGATGGAAAAGAGCCATGTTCATTAGAAGGGGAAACTGAGGCAGGCCACAAAAGGAGAGGTCCAAGGGAGGACATCCGGCCCAGGGCTCCCTCAGGAGGCTCAGAGATGCCAGGAGTTCAGGAGTCACACAGCACCAAATGCCGCAGTGGGTATTGGCGGCCTGAGTCGGCATCAGGAAGTGGCCGGAAAGGCATTTGCGCCGCCGTGAGGGTCGGCCTCAGGGGGCAAGTTCCCACCGGGCAGCAGGTCACCTGAGTCATCGCCGCTGAGGGAAAGCCAGGGGGCTAAGAGAGGAAAAGAGGTCAGCGTCTGTAACCAAGGTCTCACCAGCCCCACACACCATGAGGGTGCCACTCTGTGGTCTCTGTCCCCATCTCTTTCCCCTGGGAGGTCAGGACCTGTCTCTGTCTGTGTCTCTCTGTCTGTGTCTCTCTCTCCCTCCCTCCCCTCTTTCTCTCTTTGTGTCTCTGTCCCTTTCTTCCGCCTCTCTATCTTGTTCCCTCCACTCTCTCGGTCTCTCCCTCTCCCTGGAACCTTGTCCTGTCTCTGTCTCTCTGTCTCTCCCTCTGCCTTCTCTTTCTCTCTGGGTCTCCGCTTCCCCCCACCGCCCCTCCCACTCCTGCACACACCTGGCAGCCCGCTGCGCATCCTGTTCCACAGCAGCACACCCCCTGCGGCAGCCACTATGATCACCAAGAAACCAAGAATAATTCCAACCACAGGCACAGAAGATCTGGCTGGTGAATCTGCAGCCAGAAAGTGTTATGAAGTCAGGGAAGAAAGCAGCTGATGAGTCCCCGCAGAGACCCTGCCCAGCATGTGACTGGGGGTGGATGTGTGCAGAGCAGGCCCTGGGCCTCATGTTTCCACTCTGCATGTAAGAACCAGCCACACTGGTGGCGCTCGCCTTTAATCCCAGCACTCGGGAGGCAGAGGCAGGCGGATCTCTGTGAGTTCGAGGCCAACCTGGTCTACAGGAAGATCCAGGAGAGGCACCAAAACTATACACAGAGAAACCCTGTCTTGAAAAACAAAAAAAAAAAAAAAATCGAACCAGCCACACACCGCAGTGATGGCGCACACCTTTAATCCCAGCACTCGGGAGGCAGAGGCAGGCCGATCTCTGTGAGTTCCAGACCAGCTTGGTCTACAAAGCGAGTTCCAGAACAGCCAGAGCTACACAGAGAAACCCTGTCTCGAAAAAACAAAAACCAGTCACACTGGTGCTGGAGAGGTGGCCCAGCTGTTAAAAGCACTGGCTGCTCTTCCAGAGGACCAAAGTTTGGTTCCCAGCACTCATATCCAGTGCCAGGAGACCTGACTCTGACCCTCTAGATAGAAACCTAGGCTGGCAAGATGGCTCAGTGAGTAAAGGCCTTTGCCTTTGCCATAAAGCCTGACAGGAGTTTGAGCCCCATGAGTGACATGGTGGCAGGGGGGAACCAACTCTCACAAGTGTGCCATGCACCTCTGCCTTCCCCTCCCACATAAAGAGTGCAGGGAAATTAAATATATATGCATATGCTGGAATTAAGGGGGACCGCCACCGCCGGCCGCAGCCGCCGCAGCCCCCACCGCTGCCCAGCTATAAATCCTTTTTTTTTAAAGAACAATAGCGATACTGAGAGAACACAGCCACACTGTGAGTGGGCTGGCTGAGAACCCAACTCAGGAAGGAGAAGCAGGTTCAAGTCAGCCGCGGCAAGGATGTCCAGTGGCAAGAGTGAGCTGCTCGGAAGCCATGAAGACCAGCAACAGCAGGACAGAAGATGGTTGGACTCGGGAGGACTGGCCATAGGGCTTAGGAGAGAGTCAGAAGCCAGGAACAGCAAGAAGACGGCGAGGCTGGAGGGACAGCCTCACCTAGGTCCACAGTGAGGGGCTGCAGCAGCCCCTCATGCTCCACGTGACACTGGTAATGGTGTTCGTCTCCTCTTTTGACCTCCAGCAGGGACCAGGCGTGGAAAGAGCCATCACCGTTGGGACCAATGCTGCTGTTCCCAGAGCCCGCGGCCAGCCCGTTGCGCAGGAATCGCAGCTTCAGCTCGGGTGGATAGAAGGAGAAAGCAGCACAGGTCAGGATGGAGGAGCCGGAGTCGCTAGGACTGGCCTTCAGGCGCATGGAGGGTGGCTCTGTGGACACAGGAGACAGGCCAGCAGTTAAGCCGGGCTGTGCCCTCTCTGAAGGCTTAGTGTGAAGCTGGTCACCGCCAGACACCCCCTTCCCTATGTCAGCCCTGTGCTGACCCAGAGGGCTTCCCAGAGGAACAGACACCCAACGCTGCCAACCCCACATGACACCTCCCTTATTTTGGGGTGTGTGTGTGTGTGTGTGTGTGTGTGTGTGTGTGTGTGTGTGTGTAAATAGGCATGTGTCAAGGCCAGAGGTCCATGGCACGTGTCTTCCTCTACTGCTCTTCACTTTTCCCTTTACTTTTCACTCTATGTGTAAGGGTGGTTTTGGGCATGTGTCTGTATACCACACACATGCAGTGCCCATGGAGGCCAGAAGAGGACATCAGATCCCCCTGGAACTGGAGTTACAGATGGTTGTGAGCCACCACGTGGGTGCTGGGAACCAAATTCAGGTCCTTTGCAAGAATATCGTCTTTCCCACCCTCCACTTATTTTTTGAGACAGAGGCTCTCTCTCTCTCTCTCTCTCTCTCTCTCTCTCTCTCTCTCTCTCTCTCTCTCAGTAAACCTAGGGTTCCCCCTTTTGGCTACACTAGCTGCCAGGGAGGCTCTGTGACCCCATCTCTGCCCGCTCCCTCCCTGCTGGTACAGCAGCAGCAGCAGGAGCCCAGAGCCAGGTCTTCGTGCACACCGAGCATCTCCCAGGCACATTTGTTTGTCTGTTTTGAAACTGAATTTCACTCCAGCCCAGAAAGGCCTTGAACTAGCTATGTGGACAAGGATGACTCTGAATTCCTGCTCTTCCTGCCTCCCCTTCCTAAGTCCTGAGAAATGGCAGGCCTGTGCCACCATGCCTGGTTTATGTGGTGCTGGGATGGAGCCCGGGGCTTCATGCATGTTAGGAAAGCACTGAACTAACTCTGGGAGCACGTCGGTGTATGTACGGAGCAGAGACAAGACTGGCCTAGCTAGCAGGGTGTGACAGGGAACACTCACGCCAGGAGTGTGCTAGTGCTGGAGGAGCCGAGGCCGGGAAATCCTGAGTTCCAAATGAGCTGGACACTGTCTCAAAAAATGAGAGCTGGGTGTGTGGCCCACACCTCTAATCCCAGCATTAAGGGGGCAGAGGCAGGTGGATCTCTGTGGGTACCAGGCCAGCCCAGTCTACACAGCAAGTACCAGGCTAGCCAAAGTGACATAGTGAAACACTGTCTAAAAAAAAGAAAAAAGAAATGCATGAAGAATAAATAAAAAAAGTAAACTGCTGCTGGGATGTGGTTCAGTTTGCAGAGTGCTTGTCTGATGTGTGTGAAGTCCTGGGTTCAGTCGCCAGCACACTGAGACTGACTGACTGTGTGTGGTGTGGTGCACACCTGTAATCACAGCACTCCAGAGGTGGAGGTGGGAGGATCAGGAGTTCAAGGTTATCTTTGACTACATAAGAAGTTTGGGGCCAACCTGGACTCCACAAGACCCTGAATCAACAGCAATAAACCCCTAAACAAAATGGAAGTCTATGGGGGTCTAAGAACCCAGCAGGGCTGTGCTGGGCGGAGGCGTTCCCTCCATCCGGGGTGGGTCTGTTCTGGTTCTCAGCTGCAGGTACTCAGCAGAAAATAAGCTGACCATTTCTTAGGAAGAGGAAGCCAGGCAGCTTCCCCGAAAGAGGGGCCTCACTGGCAGCTGGGAGACCTGGCGCGCCATTGGCTCAGCCACAGAAGACCGGACCTGGGTCAGCAGTTCTGTGTTCTGCCCAGGGGTTCCTATTGTTTTCTAGTGCGGATGACTTCCTGTGGGTGGTGCTGAGGGGCCCGTGTTTCTCCTGGTTTCCAGGGCTGACCCTGAGGGTTCAGCCCTGAGCTTCAGCCTAGCCTTGGCTTCTGCCTAACAGAAAAAAGGAAGCACCTTAACCACCAGAGACAGTAAGCTGTGTGGCCAAGGCTGTGAGCCCGGCACCCAGGTGGCTAGGGCAGAGGGATCCCAAGCTCAAGGTTTAAGCCACAGAGTGAGTTCAAAGCTAGCCTGGGAAACTTAGTGAGACCCCACCTCAAAATAAAAGGTCAAAAGAGGGCCAATGAAGGGCTTGCGGGATGGCTTAGCAGCTAAGAGCACTTGCTGCTCTGCCTACAGAACTGAGTTCGATTCCCAGCACTGACATTGGATGACCTGTAACTCCAGCTGCAGCTCTGATAAATTAGTAATAAAATACAGGGCTGGTGAGGTGGCCCAGTGGGGAAGGAACTTGCTGACAAGCCTGAAGACCCGAGTTCTAGCCCCAGAACCGACATGGCAGAAGGGAGAGATCCAGCTTACAAAGTTCTCTTACCTTCACACTTATGCTTTGGGATGTGTGTGCGTGTGTGTGCACATGTACACATACACACACACCTGCACACACACACATACACACACACAAATATAACTTTAAAACTATTTTTAAGTAAAATGAGGGCTAGAGACATGCTCAGTGGTAGAGCCTAGAATCCCCCAGTGAGGATGGCTTGGGGGTAGAGCCCCTGCCTTGCATGTTTGGAAGGAAAGGAACAGAAACACAGCCTTATACCTGCTAACAGAAGGCCATTATGAAAAACAAAATCCCATACAGACAGGAAGTACCAAGAGCAGCCAGTACCTGCAGAAACTGGAACCCTTGCCAAGGGGTGTGGGAACAGTGCAGCTACATGGCATTCCTTTTTCACTTAGTCCTGGCTGGCTCAGAGATCTACCTGCCCCGCCTCTGGAGTCCATGGACCACCACACTAAGCCACCATGGAGTTTCCTGAATCAATGAGCTCAGCAGGCAAAAGTAGTGGCTGCTCCTCCAGCGTACGCAGGTTCGATTCCCAGCACCCACCCCACGGCAGGGAACTCAAACCCATCTTTATCTCTAATTCCAGGGGATCTGATGCCCTCTTCTGGCCTCCTTGAGCACGGCATGCATGTGGTACATAGACATCCATGGAGGTAAAACACCCACACACATAAAATAAAAATAATTACTCTTTTTTT
The DNA here is from genome assembly GCF_004664715.2 of Peromyscus leucopus. Taxonomy (NCBI): domain Eukaryota; kingdom Metazoa; phylum Chordata; class Mammalia; order Rodentia; family Cricetidae; genus Peromyscus; species Peromyscus leucopus. Next base: position 166,676,908 of record NC_051063.1, read on the forward strand.
CTAAAATGAACCCAGCCGTCCAACTTGTGGGCGCTTCTCCAGAAGTTGAAATCTAGATCCCATGGAAACACTAGCCCCTACTCTGCATTGCAGCATCGGTCAAAAGAGCCAAAGCACAGCAACACCTGAACACCCATCAGCAGATGACCGACGACGTATGACCAGGCTCCACCGTGGACTCTACCCAGCCACGTTCCTCAGACTGTGGAGACGGCTCAGCAGATAAGCGTGTTTACTGCACAAGCATGGGGACCCGAGTTCGAATCCTCAGCACTTCTGTGAAAACTGCAACCCGGCACTGAGGGTGCAATCGGAGAGAGAGGACCACTGGGGATCTGCTGGCTGCCAGCGTAGCTCCAGGTTCAGTGAAAGAATCCATGTCAAAGAAACAAGATGGAGTGTGATAGAGGAGGAAGGCGTCCTTCTCTGACCTGTGTATGTGGACAGGTGCACACCACACACACATGCACGTGTGCATGCACCCCACACATCACAGTCACATATGTACACAAAATAATAAATAAATAAATAAGTAAATGTAAGCTTAAAAATGTTTTATAAACCTAAAAGATGGCTGGTGGGGGGTGGCGGCACATGCCTTTAATTCTAGCACTGGGGAGGCAGAGGCAGGCAGATCTCTATGAGTTCAAGGCCAGCCTGGTCTATAGAGCGAGTTCCAGGACAGGCGGGACTACACAGAGAAGCCCTGTCGTGAGAAAACAACAACAACAACTGAAAAAACCCTAAAAGATGGAAGACAGGCAGGCATGGCTCAGTGGCAAAGTTCTTGCCTAGCAAGAGAAGGGTCTGAGTTCAATACCAAAAAGAGTCAACGAAGTGAGAGGTGGAATTAAAAGCAAAAGCGTTAAGAGTGCGTGCTGCTCCTGCAGAGGTCCTGAGCTCAGTTCCCAGCACCCACGCTGGGCAGATCATCACTGCCAGTGCGGTGACTCCAGCTGCAGTGGGTATAAAGCCTCTTCTGGCCTTGGTGAGCAGCTGCACTCGCGTGCACACAGACACACAAGTGCACATATGAAAATAAAAACGTGTGTGTGCACACCAGTGCAGGTGCCCATGGAGGCCAGTGACATCTGATCCCCTGGCGCTGGACTTATGGGTGGCTGTGAGCTGCCAGGTGTGGGTTCTAGAAACTGAACTCAGTCCTCCACAAGATCACTATGTGCTCTTAATTACAGAGCCTCGTCCAGCCCTAAAATTTGTTTTTCAGGAAAAGGTCCTAAGAACACCCCCCGAGGCTGCGTTCTGGCCTTCATGCACATGAGCGCACGCATGAGCACAGCACACTCAAATCCAGACAGGATGAAACTTTGGTTTGTTAGAAAGGAAAACGAGGGGTGGGGGGGTGGGGGTGGGGGTGTGTGTACATAGACTGCAAAGCTGTAAAACCCTCCAAATACACAGAAAGACCTAGGTCACCTTGGGTTGGGAATGACCTCCAAGATATACTAACAAAAGCACAGTCCTCAAGAGAGAAAAGTGATAAATGAAAAAATTCCACTTCTCAGGGGCCTAGAGAGATGGCTCAGAGGTTAAGAGCACTGGCTCCTCTTCCAGAGGACCCAAGTTCAACAACCAAATGGTATCTTACTGACACCCTCTTCTGGCCTGCAGGCATACATGCAGACAGAGCACTCATACACATAAATAAATAAACCTTCCTTTAAAAGAACAAAAGAAATACGGTGGAGGAAGTGTTTTTGAAACACTTACCTGGTGACGGGTTGGGTCCACAATATACAAAGAGCTCTCAGAGGTTAACAAGAAGAAAAAGACATGGAAAAACTTAGCACTTGGGAGGCTGAGACCAAAAGGACAAGTTTGAGGTTCCCTGGTCTACACTATGAAACTCTAAATATAAAGACAACAAAAAAGAAAGAAAGAAAAAGAAAAAGTAGCTGGCCATGGTGGCACACTCCTTCAGTCCCAGCACTCAGGAGACAGAGGCTGCCAGATCACTGTGAGTTCAAGGTCAGCCTGAACTACAATTAATTAGCTGGGTGGGGCAGTACACTTCTGTCAGCCCAGCACTTGGAGGGAGGCAGGAGGATCAGGATTTCAAGATCATCCTCCACCTCATCGTGAGTGTGAGTTCGTGGCTAGGCTGGGTTACATGAGACCTTGTCTTAACAGGCCCCCTGGAAAGTGTGGGAATGCACTGAGCAGGACGTTGGGAGAGCCTGGAGCATGGCTACAGAGACTTGGAGGACAGGCAGGGGATGGGCTCACCCTTCCACTCCAGGTACTGAAGGCCCCTCTCCAGGTGGCCTAGCAGACGCTCAGGACAGGAAGTCAGCAGGAACTCACTCTCCTTCCTGGCCACCTCAGGCTGCTTCATCCACAGATTTCCAACCATCTCTGTCTCAGGCCACTCCCCGGTCCAATTGCCAATGCTTGCATTGAACTGCATGAACTCCTCGCCATTGAGGGCGAACACAGCCGTGGGCAACGAGGAATTGTCGGGGGCCAGTTCGCAGCCCAGCAGGCCCTGCAGCGTGTAGTTACCTAGATGCCAACACGCAGGTGAGCAGACTGAGACAAGGCCAGGCTTCCTGTCTCCTCCTCCCTCAGACCCAGTGCTCAGTCCCCAGCTCTCTCCCTCAGACCTAGAGGTCCAGACCCAGCCTTCACCCTTATTCCTAGGGGTTCAGACAGACCTCACCCTCTTCTTCAGACCTATGGCTCCAGCCTTCTTCCTCGACCCAGGAGTCCAGACCCCACATTCCTTCCTCAGGCCCAGGCTACTGCACCCCACCTTTAACCACATCGATATGGTGGTCTTCCAGGATTCTGATGGCCTCCAAGAAGAGCTGTTCTTTGCTTTTCAGGTCCACAGTCTCCTTCTCCCAATACCAGGACATTTGACTTTCCCACATCCAGGCCCCGCAGGGCACAGCCTCCCGCCGCAGGCTGTTGTAGCTCAGATACTGCTGAGGCCCCAGCCAGCCTGTGGCCCAGAAGGAGGGAACCCCCTTGGATGGGTTGGACACAGCTGTAAGGTGGTACAGCAGTGGAGGGCGGGTCTCTGTGCAGAGGAAAGAGGGGCGTCAGTGAGGCGTGGACAGTGAAAAACTGGACTCAGTCTGAGGGGCAGTGATCTCACAGAGGGAGGGGGCCAGAGAGACGCAGAGAGGGAGAGAGAAAGATGGACAGGGACAGATGCCCTGAGACTGTCAAGTGTATTTGACAGGAAAGCGATCCACAGTGAGGTTCCCAGCAGGGCTAGGACATCATGAGGTGGCCTCTTACCTGCACCCCAGGTCTGAGGCAGGAGGACCAGCAAGAGGCTGAGGACCCAGGCCTGGGGCATCCCCATCCTGACTGGGTGACCTGAAGTGGGAGGGACACGTGACTCCTCTGGACCCCGCCTCGCTGATTCTTCACAAGGTCCCTGCGGACTCTGCACAGACCCAGACACTGGTGGTGGGATGGGGACCCAGTCCGCGATGACAGGAGTGCCCGACTCCTGTGTGAACTTTCACCTCTTCATTTGATCCACGTTAGTTAATTAATTACAGAACTAGACAGACCAAAATTTGTCTCAGACTTCTGCTATTTCCTTTTCTCCTCAGGCCTCATTCCCAGAGGCTCAGCCCTCACCCCCTCCCACAGACCCAGGAGTCCAATCGCATGAATTCCTCCCTCGAACCTAAAAATCTAGGCCCAGCCTTCCTCCCTCGGACTCAAATGCCCAAATTCCTGCTCTCCTCCCTCAGACCCCAGCCTCTTCTCTCCCCCTCAGGAGTCAGGCACACTCTTCTTCCCCCACACCCAGAGGTCCAAGCCCAGCCCTCCTCCCTCAGACCCTGGTGCGGGCCCCTCAAACCTAGGAACCCCGGCCTCAGCCTCTCCTCGGCCTGGGCCTGTGTTGCTCACAGAGGCCCGCTTCCCTCTTTGCCTGCAGTTTGCGGATCCTCTGCCCGGAGCCCCTAGTTCTGTACTTACATCCTGTACACAGAACTGTGGGACTCCGAGGGCATCCAACTCCACCCCCTAGCTGCTAGGCACGCCCCTGGGCCTCTGCCCAGCCTCTCTGGAACCTCCTGTGGTATTTGGTTGGAAGTCTCCTGGGGCATAGTCAGTTCGGCCTGCCTCCCAGAGAAGCTTCCATGTTTACTCTCCCTGAGGGTTTTCATAGTAGACTCCCAGCCCTGGAAAGGCCTGGACACTGCATGTTGCTTTAAGACACCCCAGGACTTGGAGGCTGGGGGTGTGGCTCAGTCATGGAGTGCTTGCCTAACACACAAGACTTGGCTACAGCCCTCTTCCAGCTCCAAGCCTGCTCTGATTTCTTCCGTGAACCCAACACTGGAGGGAGGCGCCCCTCCCTGCTTGCACACTCTCTGTGGATAGAAGCTTCTCTCAGGCCTGCCTCCCACCCACGATCAGGCCAGGACACACACACAGACACACACAAATACGGACTCCAGCGGATGGGTAGGTTGACAGGTAGTCGGGCAGTAAAGTAGAAGGGGGATCGGCGGGAGCCCCTGCTTGTGATTCCGGCACTCCGGAGGTGGCGGCAGGGAGGCCAGGAGTTCAAGGCCAACCTGGGCTGCATGAAGGAATATAGACAGAAGAGAGAGAGAGGTTGAGAGGGCCGTGAGTGGTGGGTCAGCAGACAGACCAACAGGCTGAAGACAGACAAAGCAGCGGTGGCGGCACGGGACTGGAGCCCACGCGCTTGCAGACAGATGCAAAAGAACAGAAAGTTTGGAGCTGGAGCGATGGCTGCACTTGCAGAGGACCTGAGTTCGATTCCCAGCACCCACATAGTGGATCACAACCACCCATAACTCCGGTTCCGGGGGACCTGACAACTTCTGACCTCCCTGAACACCAGGCAGGAACGTGGTGCACATGCATACATGCAGACAGAAAGAAAATAAATAAATCTAAAAACAAACAAACAACTCTTTAAGGGAAAATGGAAAGTCAACCTCTGGTGCTGTCTTGACCTCCCTCTCCAACCCGTCTATATTCTTTGTGTGTGTGTGTCGGGGGTCAAGACAGAGACTCATGCAGCCCAGGCTGACCATGAACTTCCGATCCTCCTGCCTCCAGTTTAAACGCTGGGATTACAGGCCTCTGTGGGCTAGGGAGACGGCTCAGGCAGTACGTGCATGCCTTGCAAGTATGAGGATCTGAGTTCTGATCTTCTGCCCCGGAGCTGCCAGGTAAAAAGCTGTGGCTAGAAAGATGCTGAGTGATTAAGAGCACTGGCTGCTCTACATGGTGGTGGCACACACTTCTTATTCCAGTATTTAGGAGGCAGAGGCAGGTGGATCTCTGAGTTTGAGGCCAGCCTGATCTACAGAGTGAGTTCCAGGACAGCCAGGGCTGCATAGAGAAACCCTGTCTCAATCCCTGCTCCAAAAAAAGAGTTCCCAGCATCTACATGAATGCTCACAACCCTCTTCTGGCCTCTGAGGGCACTGTACTCACATATACAGACACGCAGAGTCATTCAAATACATGTAACTAAAAAACAAAAACAAAACAGGCGCCGGGCATTGGTGGCGCACGCCTTTAATCCCAGCACTTGGGAGGCAGAGCCAGGCGGATCTCTGTGAGTTCAAGGCTAGACTGGTCTCCAAAGCGAGTTCCAGGGAGGGCGCAAAGCTACACAGAGAAACCCTGTCTTGAAAAAAGAAAAGAAAAGAGCCTCATCTAAGGCCAAGCATTCATAAGTCTTCGTGTTGTGATTTGGGAGCTGGTTGGTGGCCCAAAAGAAAGCCTGATACAGTTAGGCTGCTCAGCCAGTGAGTCCCCGCTGTCCTCCTGTCTCCCGACTCCAGCTGAAATTAGACACGTGTACCTCCACGTCTAGCTCCAGCCCCCCACACTTTGGGTTCTGGGAGTTAAACTCAGGTCCTCAGCAAAGCAAGCATTTTCTCAGCTGTGCTGGTTAGTTTCTATAAACTAGACACAAACTAAAGTATCTGGGAGGAGGAACTTCATATTGGCATGTCTGGGGGGGGCATTTTCTTGATTGATTGACAACCAGTGTGGGAGCGCCCAGCACACTGGATGGTGCCACCCCTGGGCAGGTGGTCTTGGGCTGCCTAAGAAAGCAGACTGAGCCGGGAGGTGGTGGTGCACGCCTTTAATCCCAGCACTCTGTGAGTTCGAGGCCAGCCTGGTCTACAGAGTGAGATCCAGGACAGGCGCAAAGCTACACAGAGAAACCCTGTCTGGGGGGGGGGGACAGGCCGATGGGGCCATGGGAAACAAGCCAGTGAGCAGCTCTCCTCCTCATTTTCTGCTTCAAGGTCTTGCTTGAGTTCCTGCCCGCCTTCCCTCAGTGATGGACAGTTATATGGAAATATAAGCCAAATAAACCCTTTCTTCCCCAAGTTACTTCCGGTCATGGTGTTTATCACAGCAATAGAAAGCTAACTGCGAGCTGGGAGTTGTGATGAAGGCCTTTATCCCAGCACTCAGGAGGCAGAGGCAGGCAGATCTCTGAGTTCAAGGTCAACCTGGTCTACAGAGAGAGTTCCAGGACAACCAGAGCTACACAGAGAAACCCTGTTTTCAAAAAACAAACAAACAAAGAATAATTTTAGAAAGCTTTAAACTTTTTTGTTTGTTTGTTTGTTTGTTTGTTTGTTTGTTTGTTTGTTTTGAGACAGGGTTTCTCTATGTACTTTTGGTGCCTGTCCTGGATTTTGCTCTGTAGCCCAGGCTGGCCTGAAACTCACAGAGATCTGCCTGGCTCTGCCTTCCGAGTGCTGGGATTAAAGGCGTGCGCCACCACCGCCCAGCATCTTTTTTTTTTTTTAAGTTTAGATCACTTCTGCAGTCAGGGTCCCTGCTTTCCCACTGTGGCTTCACCTCAGTGTACGTAATAGACTCTACCACCGCCTCTGCCGTCTGGGTGAATTCACAGCCTGTCAGTGCTGTGCTGGAATGGCAATTTGGTGACCTGTATGGGGACTTCTCTTCTTTCATCTCTTAGCCACTTCTTCCTAGGGTGCCTGAGGTCATTGAGTGAGCAGTTCAGAGATGTAGGGCAAACTCTAATTGGTCTTAATAATAAAAACCCGGAGTCAGATATCAGGATCAGAGGAGCCAGCCACTAGAGAGATTTCTTACCTCTACTGAATCCTCAGACCAAAAGGGGGTGAGCTCCTGTCTCCTCCTGCCTTATATTCCTGTCTCTGCCCAGCCATATCACTTCCTGTCTTCAGGCAAGCTTTATTTGTTAGAGTACAAATAAAATATTACCACATTTCCCCCTTTTTGTCTAAAATAAAAAAAGGTTATAACTAATATTAAGAAAAACTATATACAATAAGTACATACAATATATACAGGCAATAAATATATCAACAATGTCTAGTCCATAAACATTTGACAAATTCAGAGAAAATACTCCATTATCTACCCTATTTTGGTGAGTCCAAAAGGTTGTACCTAATTCACTTTCTATTCTAACTTGTATTATCAAAACTATCTTTTAATGTCTCACAACCCTATACACTTTACACCTCACTAGTGAATTTCTTTTCTGAATCTGGTAACAAGGAATACCATAACTATAACTATCTAGCCTTCAACCCCCTCAGAGACCTGAGAAGGCAATAATGTTACCTGAGCAAGCAGGAAGTGCAAGCAAGCGACTTCCAACAAATGTGAGAAATGACAGAAACAGCTGGCTGCCTGGACAGTCACCCAAGGTTCCTCTGCAACATTGGGGCATCCATCTTTAGCCTACAGGTCTAGCATATCTGACAGACTTTTCTGTGAAGCAGGATTTTCTGAAGGGTCTTCCTACCTTGTCTTGGCAAAGTTTGGCATTCCTTTCTTTTGTGTCCTGCTTGTCCCATTTGGACAGCATACTGTCAGCAGTCAAGGCAAGGGCACTTTCTTGCCTGGTGGCTAACTTTTACCACAATGAAAGTAAACCCCATATGGAGTTTCTTCAAGGTCCATCATCTTCTCTGAAGTAGATTGCTGCTGCCAGGAGCAGACATGTCTCATTAAAAATAAAAATAAAAAAAGAACCTAGTGACCCAAGGGTGGCCAGGCTGTTACCCTGGACGGCTGCTGTCACCTCAGGGGGTACGAGCAGGCTGAGGAGTTCCTTCCAGTCCCCTGTGAAAAGCCTTATGTCATAATTGCAACTGACAGACCCTGGCTGAGGGACACTTTGTGATGGCTCATCGTAGCCTGCAAGAGCAAGGGGACAGTTTTCTTCTGACTCCCCCGCAGTGTGGTGTGATTGACAGGACTGCCCCACAGTGTGGTGTGATTGACAGGACTCCCCGCAGTGTGGTGTGATTGACAGGACTCCCCGCAGTGTGGTGTGATTGACAGGACTCCCCCGAAGTGTGGTGTGATTGACAGGACTGCCCCGCAGTGTGGTGTGATTGACAGGACTGCCCCACAGTGTGGTGTGATTGACAGGACTCCCCCGCAGTGTGGTGTGATTGACAGGACTGCCCCGCAGTGTGGTGTGATTGACAGGACTCCCCACAGTGTGGTGTGATTGACAGGACTCCCCGCAGTGTGGTGTGATTGACAGGACTCCCCACAGTGTGGTGTGATTGACAGGACTCCCCCGCAGTGTGGTGTGATTGACAGGACTCCCCTGCAGTGTGGTGTGATTGACAGACTAGAGGAACTGTCTTTCTCTCCTGTCGCTTGTTTTGAGAAAGGCTCCCACGCAGCCAGCCTTCCCCTGAACCTTTACCTCCTGAGTGCTGGGATTACAGGGAGTGGCAGTTAGTCTGCTTTCTATTGCATGATAAATGCCACACCGAACGCAGCTGAGGAGGAAAGGGTTGATTTCATCTTTCACATCCCTTCATGACGGGAAGCCAGGGCAGGGACTCAAGCGAGAGCTTCGAGGCCGGCGCTGATGCAGACACCCTGAGGACCGGCTCTCTGGCTTGCTCTCCGGCCTGCTTTCTTGTGCAGTTTAGCACTGCCTCCCCAGGGGTGGCACCACCCGCAGTGGGCTGGGCCTCTTCCTTCAACAAAAATCAGGAAAATGGCCCCGGACCTGCTCACAGGCAGCTCTGATGGAGACATTGTCTCAGCTGACCCTAGTTTGTGTCGACCGGAACTAGCATCAACGCCAAGCCCAGTTTATGTGGTGCTGGCTAGGTGAGCACTCTACCCCTAGACCCCCTTCTCTTCCTGGCCAGCATTTCCTCTCAGCCTCCAGAGCATGAGGGGGCAACTGGCGGGCATTGGGCCTGCTCTTCCCAAACAGGTTCCCACCCCTCCACCTGACCTGCTTGCGGCCGGGTCTAGTTTATCAGCCTCGCTTTGAGATCACTGCAGCCTGAGGAACTGAGTTCATTTGGTGCTTAGCACTCGGGAGGCAGAGGCAGAGGCAGAGGCAGGCAATCTCTGAGTTCAAGGTCAGCCCCATCTACAGAGCAGAGTTCCAGGACAGCCAGAGAAAAAAAACCAAAGTACATAAATACATTATTTAAAAAAGAAGAAGAAAGCCGGGCGGTGGTGGCGCACACCTTTAATCCCAGCACTCGGGAGGCAGAGCGAGGCGGATCTCTGTGAGTTCGAGGCCAGCCTGGTCTCCAAAGTGAGTTCCAGGAAAGGATCCAAAGCTACACAGAGAAACCCTGTCTCGAAGAAAAAAAAAAAAAAAAAAAAAAAACGGAGGAGAGAGAGAGAGAGAGAGAGAGAGAGAGAGAAGAAAAGAAAAAACAGCTTGTGTAGCCCAGGCTACTCTCAAATTCTATAAGTAGTCCAGAATGACTTTGAACTACTGACCTTCCTGCCTCTGCCTCCCAAGTACTGGGATTCCAGACAGGCTCACCATGCCTGGATGGTGTGGTGCTTGGGTCTGAACCCAGACCTTCGTGCATGGTGGGCAGGCATTCCACAGACTGGGCCACTGGCCCAGCCTCCTTCTCTTTCCTTCCTCACCCAGGGGAACACACTTTTTTGCATCCAAAACTGCAATTTTATGGGGTTGGGGATTTAGCTCAGTGGTAGATTGCTTGCCTAGCAAGCACAAGCCCTGGGTTCGGTCCTCAGCTCTGGGGGAAAAAAAAAGACAAAATAACAAAACTGCGCTTTTAGGGTTAACATGGAAACCTCCCTGGCTCTCTGTGGACTCTCTCTTCTTGCTGAGCTAGGCTCCCTAACCACAGCGGCCATTATCTTGGCAGATCTTTCTGGAATGCAACCCTCTGTAACTCTCAGATTCTTGTGAGGTCCAAAAGCGTGCATAGGAACCTTTGTTTAAAAAAAAAAAAGCACCCAAGGAGCAATAAATTCTTCCCAGGACGTGCAGAGGACAGAGGACAGGACCCCTGAAGTCAGGGAGTTTGTGAACGGGACAGCAGGCTGAGCACATTGTGGATGTGACTGGAGTCAACCTTCTTTTGAATTTTTTTGTTTTTTCTTTCTTTCTTTCTTTCTTTTTTTTTTTTTTTTTGGTTTTTGGTTTTTTGAGACAGGGTTTCTCTGTGTAGCTTTGTGCTTTTCCTGGAACTCACTCTGTAGCCCAGGCTGGCCTCTAATTCACAGAGATCCGCCTGCCTCTGCCTCCCGAGTGCTGGGATTAAAGATGTGTGCCATCATCACCCGGCTTACTTTTTTATTTTTTGAGACAGGGTCTCTCTGTGTAGTGCTAACAGGCCTGGACTTGCTATGTAGATCAGGCTGGCACTCGGGAGGCAAGGCAGGCGGATCTGTTGTGGAATATTACTTTAACTAGGCAAAGATGTGTTACATTTGTTTAATGCTGTAATGATGTGTTGCATTGCCTGCCTAAGGCACCTAAGGTCTAAAAAAAAAAAAAAGCTGAACAGCCAATAGGTAGGCAGGAGAGGGATATGCGGGGCGGACGGACAGAGAGAATAAGTAGGAGGAGGCATCATCCCAGGGGAGAAGAGAATGAGAAAGAAAGAGGGAGCCGCACAGGGCCAGTCAGCCAGACATGGAGTAGGACATAGGAAAGAAAGGTCAAAAGCCCTGAGGCAAAATACAGATGAAGAGAAACAGGTTAAGTTATAAGAGCTATCAAGAAAAGAGGCTCATCTAAGGCCAAGCATTCATAAGTCTCTGTGTCATGATTTGGGAGCTGGTTCATGGCCCAAAAGAAAGCCTGATACAGATCTCTATGAGTTCAAGGCCAGCCCAGTCTACAACGCTGCCACCAGGCTGCCAACACTAAACTTCATTATTTCCAGTTCAAGACTGGGGAACCTGTGCACTGGTGTTTAAAAGATCGACCTCAGCAAGTCAGTACAGCAAGACCAAGAGGCCAGCCAGGATTATGACCCTTGGCCTCTGAAGTCATCCGGGATCCAGGGGCAGTGGGTCCCCATGAAAAGGCTCTACAGTGCTGATAAGTCACCTGTCCTCGAGACCGGAGACAGACGTCAGACTGTCACCATTGCCCGTGTTACGTGTCCCTTGTGGTTCCAAAGGAAGCCACGTAGTCAACAAGACCCTGAGCCACCCCAGCAGGTGTCCCGTAAAGAAGGCAGAGTTCCTCCTGTCTCCCATGGAACGGCCCCTGAGCGGTCTCCGTCGATCCGCAGGGTTAACGGTGTGTGGCTGGGAGGACGGTCAGACGGCAAAGTGCTTACAGTACAAGCCTGAAGGCCAGACTTTGAAACCCAGCGCCCAGGTGTAAAGCTGTGTGTGATGCACACCTACCACCCCAGCACTCCGGAGGGGGAGGCAGTTCAAAGCCAGCCTGGGCTGCAAGAGATCCTGCGTCAGCCGGGCGCTGGTGGCGCACACCTTAAATCCCAGCACTCCGGAGGCAGAGGCAGGCGGATCTCTGTGAGTTGGAGGCCAGCCTGGTCTACAGAGTGAGTTCCAGGACAGCCAGGGCTACATAGTGAGACCCTGTTTCAAAAATAAAATAACAACAAACCCAAATCAATAAATATGTCCAGAAGGACGGCTTGGTGGGCAGAGGTGCTTTCCTAATGGCCTGAGTTGGATTCCTGGGACCCACGTTGTAAAGGAAAGAACCATCAGCGGAGTGGTGTCCTCTGGCCACCATGCCTGTGCTGTGGCACTGGCACCCACCACCACCATCACCACACACAAAATAAATAATAAATGTAATAAAATAAATAGGAAAAACTGTTCTCAGCAGTCTGCATCCCAGCTGGGTTTCTGCCACTCCCTCCGGCTCTCTCCTCTGCCCTCCTCTGCCCCCATCGACCACACATGGACCTTTACAGCCTCTTCAGCATAGGGGGCCACTCCAGGGTGCGCTAACAACACATCATTTGCCACCAAGCCAGGACCAGAACATCTGCTGGTTCTAGTGGACTCGGTCAGCAGGACAGAGACATCCCCATTAAAACAGATAGGGCCTCTGAGGTCTCCACCGTACCCTTAGGACAGATTAGCCCTGGCTTTGGGCTACACTCCATCCCCACAGCTTTCTTTCCCTATACCACTCAGGGAGAGAGGGAAGCTCTTCATGCAGCGTGTCACCCTCGATTTTCTGGAAAGATCTAGAGCAATGGTTCTCAACCTTCCTAATGCTGTGTTCCCTTTAGTAAAGTTCCTCGTGTTATTTTCATTGCTACTTCACAACTGTAATTTTGCTACTGTTATGAATCATAGTGCAAATATCTGATATGCAACCCCTGTGAACGGGTCTTGGTTGTTCTTGGAACTCACTATGTACACCAGGCTGGCCTGTAACTCAGATCCGCGCCTGCTTCTGCCTCCCAAGTGCTAGGATTAAAGCTTGCGAGTGCCACCCCCCTGGCCTCCAATAGTACTTTTAAGATCCTATATTAGGGAACTGGAGAGATGGCTCAGTGGTTAAAAGCCCTGGCTGTTTTTCCTGAGAACCTTGGTTCAATTCCTAGCATCCACATGGCGCCTCATGACCACCTGTAACTCTAGTTCCTGGGGAGCCAACTCCCTCTTCTAGCCTTAGTTGGCACCAGGCATGCACGTGGTAGACAGACACACGTGCAAGCAAATCACATAAAATAGAAATAAATAAATAATATTTTAAAATATTCTGTCTGGCACACGCCTTTAGTCCCAGCACTTGGGAGACAGAAGCAGGTGGGTCTCTAAGTTTGAGGCCAGCCTGGGCTACAGAGCGAGTTCCAGGACAGCCAGGGCTACAAGAGAAACCCTGTCTGGAAAAATAAAACAACAACAATAATAATACATACATACATTCTGGATTACTGTGAACTGTGCAGCCCCATTTAGCCTCCTCAGTCCTTTGCAGCACATGTCTCCCCCACAGTTCTCTCACTGAACCCCAGCACCTTACCTATCTCCATGTGTCGTATCTTGGGAGTTCCCTGAGGCCCCAGATAATGACAGCCCCAGTCCTGAGCTCAGCCTCTCTGGAGTGCCCCTCACATTAACTGGGGAGACTGGGTTTATCTGAAACCCTTCCCAGGATAAGAAGCCGCTAGACGCTGTCTAGACCTGACCTTATCCAGTCCTGCAGTGCAGTCAAGGTACAAGCCAGTCCTGCCACCGTGGGTCCATTTGCCCCAGTTAACCTGTCCACTCCCGGAAGGTCAGACTACAGCTTCCTCCTGAGGACCTGGTGGACGACATCTGGGGGAACTCACCCACAGACACCTCCAGACTCGTAATGAGTAGCCCTGGGTCTTCCTCTCACCTTGAGTTGTTTTGTTTATTTTTGTTTTGTTTTGAGTCAGGGTCTCTCACTGAACCTGGAACTCAAAGCCTGGCTGGACTGGCTGGCCAATAAGTCCCGGGCTCCGCCTGTATCGCCAGCCACCCAGTACTGAATGTAAAAATCTGCTCAGGCCACCACATCAGGCCACACACAGCATCAGGCCACCGCATCAGGCCACCGCATCAGGCCACAGCATCAGTCCACAGCATCAGGCCACAGCATCAGGCCACCGCGTCAGTCCACAGCATCAGGCCACCGCATCAGGCCACAGCATCAGTCCACAGCATCAGGCCACTGCATCAGGCCACCGCGTCAGTCCACAGCATCAGGCCACCGCATCAGGCCACTGCATCAGGCCACAGCATCAAGCCACCGCATCAGGCCACCGCATCAGGCCACAGCATCATGCCACAGCATCAGGCCACAGCATCAGGGCCACCGCATCAGGCCACCGCATCAGGCCACAGCAGTCCCTTTCAATGATACCTACAGACACTCGGCTGAATGGACTTGGCTCACAGATGTCCAGGCATGGGGGTGGAGGAGTGGGCAGGACCTCTCACCTGAGAAGTAAGTTTACATCAAAGTGGCCACACAGGCTGCTCTCCTCACCCTTCCCTGCCTCTCGCCTGGGAACTGGAGAGTCTGGCTGCAGGGTATGACTGTGACCTTTCTCACTCTCAGAAAGCTGCGGAAAAGATCCCACTTCTGCCACTTGGGCTGTTTCCTCAGAGAGCATCTATGCTGTTGCCTCTCTGTCTGTCTGTCTGTGGCATTAATAGCTCTACTAATAGACTCTTACTCCCCAGGAATCCACCTTAGTGTCCCTCTTGAACCCTCCGAAACCTTCACTGGGATCACAAGGTGGGACACTGTTCCCGGCTTTTACACAGGCACTGGGGATCTGAACTCAGGTCCTCCTGTTTGTACAGCAATCCCTCCCAGCCCAGCTATGTCCCCAGCTACTTTCTTGTCAAACTGTGCTTTGTGTCTTTGGCCCCTACTCACTCAACCACCAGGCTGATGGGGTCATTCCCAATTACAGGCCTTAGGCTCAAGATGGCGCTGTCTCGGGCATATTGGCCATCCCCTGCAGCATCAATGCTGCCTTCCAGCACTGGGGATCTCCAGCCACCACCATCTCCTGAGACAGACCCTCCCTCCCTCCGGTTTCCAAGGTTCCTCTGCGAACTTTTATGCCGAGGTCCTGTAGTCCTGTGACAGAGCGGGAACGCCGTCCAGGCCTCCATGATATCACCTCAGTGTGAAGCAGCTTCAGATGACCTCAGACCCAAAGATGGGACCTTGCTGATCTGTGGTATGGGTGGGGGGTAAGGAATGCAGGAATTTAGCAGTCACTGCATCTGGGGTAAACATCAGAGCGAACACTGTTTTCTAAAAGTACTTTGACCTCGAAGAATCCTTGTGGAAAACAGTGATTGTTTCTCATGATTTGTAGAACTGTTTTTCTGAGGGGCATTACAGCCTTCACATGACTCTGGTCACAAGATGCTTCTGGAATACCTGAGGCTCTTGCATTATTGGGCACTGCAAATCGGTCCACGGTAAGGACTAAAGTGTGAGTCTGACACCAGCCTGGTCTACAGATCCAGGACAGTCAGGACTGTTACACAGAGGAAACCCTGTCTCGAAAAACAAAGACAAAAGAAAACCACAAACAGCCAGGCAGCAGTGGCACACGCCTTTAGTCCCAGCACTCGGGAGGCAGAGCCAGGAGGATCTGTGTGAGTTCGAGGCCAGCCTGGTCTACAGAGCGAGCTCCAGGACAGGCACCAAAACTACACAGGGAAACCCTGTCTCAAAAAAAAAAAAAAAAAAGCGAAAAACAGCTTTGTGTAACAATCAATAAATATGTCTTTGTACAGCTGTTCAGAGTTCAGTTCATCAGAGGCTGGACCTTCCTGCTGCCACACAGGCCTAAAAATTTCATCTTGGAGTGGCCTCTTTCTTCAACCAACCCACACAATACAGAACACCCCGACATTTGATACCTAATGACATAGAACTTGAGGAAAGATAGGTCCGGACACTCCCAGACTGGAAGTAAAGTACGCCCCCAAAAAGTACAGTAGTAGATGAGACTCCAGGATAGGACAGGAACATGGGGATTTAAATTCCTCATCTCAGGAGTGACAAGGAAAATGGCTCCTGATTCAAAGAATAAGAAAAGAAAAAGGGGGCCCGGAGAGATGGCTCAGAGGTTAAGAGCACTGACTGCTCTTCCAGAGGTCCTGAGTTCAATTCCCAGCAACCACAAATGGCTCACAACCCTCTGTTATGGGATCTGGTGCCCTCTTCTGGCATGAAGGCATACATACAGACAGAATACTACATTAAAAAAAAAAAACCAATAAATCTTAAAAAAAAAAAAGAAAGAAAGAAAAGGAATCTTCCTAGTAAAGAAAGGGAAGGAAGAGAAATAAAAAATTCCCAGTGGAAAAAGGGCAAATGTTTAGTTAAAATTTTAAGAAGCCGTGGTGGCAAATAGGATGCTTTTGCCCTATGTAAGACAGATTTTTTTTTTTTTTTCGATTTTGTTTTTTTGAGACAGGGTTTCTCTGTGTGGCTTTGGAGCCTATCCTGGAACTCACTCTGTAGCCCAGGCTGGCCTCGAACTCACAGAGATCTGCCTGGCTCTGCCTCCCAAGTGCTGGGATTAAAGGCGTGCGCCACCACCGCCCGGCTCAAATTCATATTCTTATGATTTCAAAAACAGCTCATAAAGTGGTGCTAAAAACGAGATATATTCCTGGAAAAGGTATTAGAAAAATTATCAAGGAAAGTTACAGGCTATTCAGGTTGTCAAAAAGCAAGACAAGACAGGAATCGGCTATTCAGATTTGAAGTAAGGGCCGCTGCCAGAGCCCAACTGCTCTGCCTTTAAAATGGCTGACTAATAAGCCGGTGTGGGTGAGCAGTGGCCCTTCACTAAAGAAAGATGGCAGGTGCTTGAGGTGTTTAGAGATGCTAAACAAACTGAGAAAACTGCAAGTCCTTGAAATTCTCCTATGTTGGGGGGGAGGGGGGTCCTGCAGATTTCTGCTGCTGCGTGTTAGCCCCTAGCTTTAATTTGCCTTTTGTCTACGGTACCTTCCATTTGAAATATGTAAATCTTTGTTTTTTAAAGATTTATTTATTATGTATACAGTGTTCTGCCTGCATGCATGCATGTATGCCTGCATGCCAGAAGAGGGCACCAGATCTGACAGAAGATTGATCTCCACAGTATATAAAGAACTCAAGAAACTAGACATCAAAATACCGAACAATCCAATTAAAAAATGGGCTAGAGAGCTAAACAGAGAATTCACAAAAGAAGAATCTCAGATGACTGAAAGACATTTAAGGAAATGCTCAACATCATTAGTCATCAGAGAAATGCAAATCAAAATGACTCTGAGATACCACCTTACACCTGTTAGAATGGCTACGATCAAAAACACCAATGACAGCCAATGTTGGAGAGGATGTGGAGCAAAGGGAACACTCCTCCACTGTTGGTGGGAATGTAAGCTTGTACAACCACTGTGGAAATCAGTGTGGCGGTTTCTCAGAAAATCGATCTACCTCAAGACCCAGCCATCCCACTCTTGGGCATATACCCAAGGAAAGCTGATTCATACCACAAAACACAGAACACCTGACAGGTGAGGAGATTCCTCATTTTAGTCTCAGAATAAGTTGGCTTTGCCTTCAAAATAGGTTGACTCTGAGGAAAGCTGTGGCTGGCGGGAGTGATCTGAGAACTCAGCAAGCCAGGCTTCAGTCTGTCTCAGGGCTTCCCGACGCCACCATAGAGCACTGCACTCTGTGTGAATGCATGTGTATGACTGTGTATGCGCTTAGCTAGGTGATTTGCTAGTTAATCTGCAAGTACTGGGCACTGAACCTCAGGCCTCAGAAAGTTTAGATATGCTATACCTCTGAGTGACAGCCTCAGCCCTACTAGTGACTCTTTTTTCCTTAATGTTTTGTCTTTATTTTTATTTTGTGTGCATGTGTCTGTGTGCTTTGCGCATGCCTGGTGCTGATGGAGGCCAGAAGAGGGTGTAGGGTCCCCTGGAACTGTGGTTAAAGATGATTGTGAACCTCCATGTGGATGCTGGGAACTGAACCCAGGTCCTCTGTATGAGCAGCCAGTGCTCTTAACTGCCGAGCCATCTCTCCAGTCCCATTTCCACTCTTTTTCCAAAAGTTTACTGTGTGTATGGTATGGTGTGGTGTGGTGTGGTGTAGTGTGTGTGTGTGTGTGTGTGTGTGTGTGTGTGTGAGAGAGAGAGAGAGAGAGAGAGAGAGAGAGAGAGAGAGAGAGAGAGAGAGAGAGAGCGCACTACATGGGGAGTGTATGGTATGCATGTGGCCGTCCGAGGCTAGCTCTCTGGAATTGTTTCCCTCTTTCCGCCGAGGAGTTCTTGGGGATCAGAGGAAGGTCAAAAGGCTAGCATGGTAAGCACTTTTAGCTGCTGAGCCAGCTCACCAGCCCTAATGCTGCTCTTTAATAAGTCCACTCCCATCATCGGAAACTTGACCCTGTGACCCATGCAGCAGATAGCCAGTCCCAAGAACAGACGCTGTCCAACTTATTCCTCAGCAAAGTGAGGTGTCCATGTGGGCAGGACATGAGCCCCACAGGTGTCCTCCCTGACGAGACGTTAAGTAACCAAGCACAGTGACACAGAAATACTGCTGGAGAAGCGGCCTCTGGCATCTCAGCGCTCCAGGCAGCTCGCCCATGGCGGCCTCTGTCTCGCTGAATTCACTCAGCGCCTGCCTGTCAGCGCCATCCTAGGGGCAGGAGAAATGTTTCCTAAGTTTTACCGAACGAAAGGACACAAAGGTACCACAAAGAGAAGGCAGGATGCTTAGTGGGTAGAGGTGCCTGCTGCCAACCAGTCCTGACGTCCCAGGTTCAATCCCCAGGAGCCCGTGTGGTGGGACCGACTCCCGCAGTCGTCCTGTGACTTCCACATATGCGCTATGACACACACACACATGAATACATATGGTAAGGACTTGGGGGGCTGGAGACGTGGCTCCGAAGTTAAGAGCACTTGTTCTTGCAAAGGACTGGGGTTCAGTTCCCAGCACCCACATGGTGGCTCACAATCTTCTGTAACTTCAGTTCTAGAGGATCTGATGCCTCTTTCTGACCTCTGGGCACACTGGTGGTGCACAGACATCCACGCAGGCAAAACACACACACACACACACACACACACACACACACACACTCGTGAAAAAAGTATTTTTTAAAAAGAAAAGATCCAACCGGGTGGTGGTGGCACAGGCCTTTAATCCCAGCACTCGGGAGGCAGAGGTAGGAGGATCTCTGTGAGTTTGAGGCTAACCTGGTCTACAAAGTGAGTTCCAGGAAGGCTCCAAAGCTACACAGAGGGACCCTGTCTCAAAAAAAAAAAAAAAAAAAAAAGAAAGAAAGAAAGAAAGAAAGAAAGAAAGAAAGAAAGAAAGAAAGAAAGAAAGAAAGAAAAGATCCAGGCGGTGGTGGTGCACACTTTTTATCCCAGCACTCCTGCTGGAGGTAGAGGAGGGTGGATCTCTGTGAGTTCAAGGCCACCCTGGTCTACATACAAAGTGAGTTCCAGGACAGCTAGGGCTGTTACACAGAGAAACCTTCTCTTGAAACAAAAAAACAAAAAAAGGAGAAATAAAGAAGAAAAAGAGAAAAAAGAAAAAGAAAGAAAGGAAAGCCATGATAATTAACCAAATTTATGTTGGCGGCTGCTTACAAAGGGACGGACAACCTTCCTTCTGTGTACAGATGTTTCAAAGACTATAAAATTGCAATGCACTATGTTTAGGGCCAAGCATACAACACATGACCCTGGATGTACCACACTCCTTTCCCAGCGGTGACCCTGCAGTTTTCTGGGAATTTCACAAACTAGACGATGAACTTTGTGTTCTGTACTGAAGCATCTTGAGCCTCTTGTGCTGCCCTGAGAGCGTCCTTATCAGCTCTGACCCTACTCTCAGCCTCTCAGGAGACACCCTAGGACTTCACTTACCAAAACAAGTGGGGGACCCCTTAGAAAGTGTTTGCGCAGGGCTGCAGAGTTAGTTCACTGGGTAAAGGTGCTTGCTGTGCGGGCCCCGGCACCCGGGTCAGTCCCTGGAAACCACGTGGTAGAAGGAGGGAACTGACCCCAGACACACTGAATAAATCTAACAAAAATGTCTAAAGAGGCCGAGCGGTGGTGGCGCACGCCTTTAATCCCAGCACTCGGGAGGCAGAGGCAGGCGGATCTCTGTGAGTTCAAGGCCAACCTGGGCTACCAAGTGAGCTCCAGGAAAGGCACAAAGCTATGCAGAGAAACCCTGTCTCGAAAAACCAAAAAAAAAAAAAAAAAAAAAAAAAAAAAAAAAAAAAAAAAAAATGTCTAAAGCGTTTGGACACAGGGACTTCAGAAGCTTCAATATCATTTACATAGCTGTTGTCAAGACCCCGAAGGGTCTTCTTTCTCTCTTGAGAAGCTTAGAGCTGCACTTGGATGTGTACCATTCTTTCCTACCAGTGCCCATGCTTAAATCACATGATGCATGCATTCAGGAACATACATACATATTTTTCAATCTCTTTTTAAAATTTTTATTTGTGTGTGATATATACCAAACTTTCAGGTTTGTTTTTTTTTTTTCTTTTCGTTTTTATTTGTTTGTTTGGTTTGGTTTTAGTTTTTTGAGACAAGGTTTATCTGTGTAACCGTCTTGGCTGTCTTGGAACTCACTCTGTAGCCCCAGGCTGGCCTCTAACTCTGCCTCCTGAGTGCTGGGAATAAAGGCGTGCGCCACTACCGCCTGGCACACTTTCAGTTTTGATTTTTTTTTTTTTGTTTGTTTGTTTTTCGAGACAGGGTTTCTCTGTGTCATTTTGGTGCCCATCCTAGATCTCACTCTGTAGACCAGGCTGGCCTCGAACTCACAGAGATCCGCCTGGCTCTGCCTCCCGAGTGCTGGGATTAAAGGCGTGCGCCACCACCGCCCGGCCACTTTCAGTTTTGAATGAATAAATTCTTTAGTCCAGCAGAAGTAAGAGGGTGAAGGTCTGGTGAGATGGGGCAGGGGGTAAAGGTGCCCACTGTCAGCCTGGCTACCCAGGCTTGAGTCCCAGAATCTGAGTGGAGGGAAGAGAGAATCAACTGACTCCTGAAAGTCATCCTCCCAACTCTGTGAGGCGCAGAGGAAGCCCTGGCTCATGACAGCAGTGCCCTATCGAGAACTTTAGTCTCGCAAAGACCCCCAAGCCTGCCACTGGGGCGAGGCTGGTGGCGGCGCTGTGAGCATGGCAAAGCCTTTCTCGGGCCATGTGTGGCTGTCGATGGTGTGTCCATGAAAAGTTTATTGTAGCTTTCTCCCGGGTGTTTACGGCCCTCACGGAGCCACTGGAGATGAGCTGTGTGCTATGGCCCAGCTTTTCTGCTCATCTGTGAAACAACAGTGCTCTCCCCAGAGCCGCAGCCTCTCCAGCAGAGAGAGAGCCCAGGCGTCCCAAGCCCAGGCTGTCTGTGTGTCCATGTGTTTTTCTTCATTCCCTGGATGCCCCAGTCATGTCTGTCTCTGGGATCATGCTGGATAGGATAGACCTCCACATGCGCTGTGGCACAGACATAACTAACTAAATAATTGCAATTTAAAGGCCATTTTTAATTTGTTTGTTTTTCAAGACAGAGTCTCTTTGTGTAGCCCTGGCTGCCCTAGAATTTGCTCTGCAGACCAGGCTGGCCTCGAACTCACAGAGATCCGCCTGCCTCTGCCTCTGAGTGCTGGGATTAAAGGCGTGCGCCACCACTGCCAGGTTAAGAAAAAAATGTTTTAATGGCTCTGGTTTTGAGCTTGGGGATGTAGCTTGGTTGGTAGAATTCTTGCCGAGCAAATGCACAGCCCTGAGTTCGCCTCCAAGTTCTACACAACTGGGGCAAGGTGGAGAACTGGCATCTCAAGACTCAAGGGGTGGAGGCAACAGGACCACAAGTTCAAGGCCATCCTCAGTTACAGGCTCCGTGAGACTAACAACAATAATAATAATAAGAGGCAGGGGGCTGGAGAGATGGCTCAGAGGTTAAGAGCACCAGCTGCTCTTCCAGAGGTCCTGAGTTCAATTCCCAGCAACCACATGGTGGCTCACAACCATCTGTAATGAGATCTGGTGCCCTCTTCTGGCCTGCAGGCATACATGCTGTATACATAATAAATAAATGAATCTTTAAAAATAATAGTAATAATAATAAGAGGCAGAAGTATTGCAACAAGTTTAAGTGATGCCCTGTCTCAAAACAAAACAGAACAACAACAACAACAAAAACAGAGGCAGCAGTGGTGGTGCACGCCTTTAATCCCAGCACTTGGGAGGCAGAGCCTGACGGATCTCTGAGTTCGAGGCCAGCCTGGGCTACAGAGTGAGATCCAGGACAGGCTCCAAAACTACACAGAGAAACCCTGTCTCAGAAAGAGAGAGAGAGAGAGAGAGAGAGAGAGAGAGAGAGAGAGAGAGAGAGAGAGAGAGAACCCAAAAAGGAGTAGCAGCAACACCTGCTGGCCATTCTGCCTCCCTTAGAATGTTCCAGTGATCTTCCATACTAGGGCCAGACCAGGCCACAGCATTAGTCAAGGCAGGACTGCCTTGTCTGCAGCTGGTGGGCTTGAAGCCCGCCACCACCAATCCAGGACCCTGAGCCATATGGTGGTGGCGGCGCACACCTTTAATTCCAGCACTCAGGAGGCAGAGGCAGGTGGATCTCTGTGAGTTGGAGACCAGCTTGGTCTAGAGAGAGAGTTCCAGAACAGCCAGGGCTACACAGAGAAACCCTGTCTCGAAAAACCCAGCAATAACCAGAACCCTGCTGAGAAGCCCTGCCTGGAGCCCATTTCCCCACGGTCTCCTCCACCAGGCCATGCCGTGTCAGAATCTTCCAGGAGCCTACAAAAAGGACTCCACAGAGCTTGCTCTCAAGGCCCAGTGTCCCATTCTGTAGAAAACCTCTGCAGCTACCTTACAGGGTCCCACCTGCACAGCTGCTGGAATGGGCACCTTGACAGAGGAGGAAACTTATCCAAGGCCACCCAGCTGCTGAGTGCTGCGGTTCAGTCTCAGGACATCTGGATCTGGGGGTCCCCTTCTCATAAGGGGTGCAGATAGTCGTCTTACAGTCTTTACAACCGACAGGCAGGAAGTAGGTTCAGCTCTCTGTATAGGAGGAGAATCAAGGAGGAAGTGTGGGCTGGTGAGCTGGGTCAGCGGGTACAGGTACTCGCTGCCACGCATGAAGGCCTGTGTTTGCCTCAGGGGACCCCACGATGAAGAGAACTGGCTACTCTGACCTCCACCTAGGGGTCTGTGGCAGGCATACACTCACTCACATAAATAATATTTTCATTTTTAGAATGGGTTCTCACTATGTAGACAGGCTGGCTGTCTCGATTGCTGGGATTCAAGATGTGCACCAACATGCCATGCTCTGTTTCTTATTTTTGAGACAGGGTCTCCTGTGGCCTTAAACTTTGATTCTCCTCAAGTCTCGATTTCCCAAATGCTGTAAATTACAGGTGCTTGCTGCTGGTCTATGAGGTGCTGGCGTGGATCCCAGGGCCTTTCCATTCTAGACAAGCACTCTACCATGGAGCTACAATCCCAGCCCCTCACTGCTGGATTCTAGGCTGGGCTGAATTACCCGGGTTGGTCTCTGACTGCTGACAATCCTCCCACCTCAGCTCAGCCTCCTTGGCAACTGAATTACCACCAATGTCTACAAGTGATTGGAGCCAGATATTTCCCAGATGGAAACAGGTGCCCAAGATTAAAGATTAAAATAGACTGGAATGGATGATGGTGGCCCATGCCTTTAATCCCAGCACTCAGGAGGCAGAGGCAGGGGGATCTTTGAGGCCAGTCTGGTCTACAGAGTGAGTTCCAGACAGCCAGGGCTCCACAGAGAAACCCTGTCTTGGAAAAAAACAAACAAGAAAAAAACAAAAGGCCAAAATGGGCTGGAATCTCAGCTCCCAGGAGACAAGAAGGGAGAGGCTGTCGCCAGTCAGCTTCAGGCCAGCTAGGAACACACAGCAAAACCCTGTCAAATCATCAAAACCACGAGGCCAGGGAGCACACGTCTACCTGGAGCGGAGGTGCCAGGCCTGGCTGGCACTGGGGATTTGAGCAAGCCAGAGCCCAGTGGGAAAGGCCGGAGGAAGCTGAGTGGTCATGGACTTGTGGTCTCCAGTTGTGCAAGGGGAGCCCAACCATAAGCTCCATTCTTCAGGTGACAACTGTCTAAGGGTCGTCAGG
This sequence comes from Peromyscus leucopus, assembly GCF_004664715.2. Taxonomy (NCBI): domain Eukaryota; kingdom Metazoa; phylum Chordata; class Mammalia; order Rodentia; family Cricetidae; genus Peromyscus; species Peromyscus leucopus. Next base: position 166,700,877 of record NC_051063.1, read on the forward strand.
GGTCTCTCCCCCTCGTCTCATGGCCTGTCATGGGCACCAAGAAGTCCCAACCACCGCTGGGAGGAAATGGGGGAGCTGGGCTGTTGTAAACACAAGGCCCCACCCCAACGGAAGCACCTGTGGTTGGAGGGGCCACACCTCTCAACAAGCGGCTTCAGATTCCTCAGGGTCCCTGTCCCCTGCAGCCCCTCCTCCGGGGTGGCTGGCAGGCTCCCAGCTTGGGCGGTGGCCCCTGACCTGCCCCTGCCCCTTCCTGCTCGCTTTGATGCAGGCCCACTTCCGTTGACAGGAACCCCCCCTCGGCGGGCGGGCGCCCTGGTTAAAGGCAGGAGGCTGAGGCGGGGCAGTGGTGCGGCATCTCTCGCAGGCAGAGGACTCTTCCCAAGGCCCTGTCTCCCAACCCCTGGACCAGTGCTGTACTTCAGACCCTGGTACAGGCCTGGGGGGCAGGGACTTGGGGACCCCGCAGCGGCTCCGGCTTCTTCCAGGTCTGTCCCCTTCCCACAAACCCGGGATGACCGAGTCTTTTTCCTGAGTGGGCATCCCCACCAGTCCCACATCTGTAACTGCCATCCTGGGGCCCTCTTCCCACCTCTCAACTCCACCCCGGCCTCCCGGCCTGGGTACAGGCCTCTCATCGCAGCAGGCAGTGAGTGGTACATGCTTTTCCAAGGGGCTATCTAAGCAGATGGCGGTTCTCAAGGGGGGAACCGCACCCCTCCACTCTCCAGGTGAGTGTGGGAAGTCTCCCTTTGGTACAGGGAGACCAGAGGCCCAGAGGGAAAGCCCAGGCTGCTCCCTGGGGGCGCTCTAAGGCTTAGACCTAAACTGAGGCCAGGGGCTCCACCCTCACTTACTTCCTCCCAAGGGACTGGTAGGTGGGAGGATGGACGCTGGCTGCACCAGGTAACTGACCACGTCCACCTGGATGCCAAGATTTATCAAGGGAAGGCAGCAGGTCACCCCAGCTCAGAGAACCCTTGTGTGACAGCCCTGGCAATCCCCACTCTGGCCCAGATGCAGACTCCAAGCCTGTTGTGTGAGCTAGAAAACCACTTTATTTGTTCCGGGGAATTGTCCAGAGTCCCCTCAGAACTTCTGGAACTGCTTCTTGGTGCCAGCAGCCTTGGTGACCTTGAGCACATTGAAGCGGACTGTCTTGCTCAGGGGCCTGCACTCTCCCACAGTGACGATGTCGCCGATCTGTACGTCCCTGTGGGATCAGAGGGGAAGGGGTGCTCAGGAGGGCCTGCCCAGCAATCCTTTGTCCCCACTGACAGGCTGAGTTAGGGTGCTTACCTGGCTCCAGCCACCACAGTGGCCACTCCAGGGTCCTTTCATTCTCCCAGACATTTAGCTTCCCTTGCCTGCTCTTCCCCAGCAGTCTACATACACCCAGACTCTGAACCAAGACACCCCGCTTTCCCCAAAGTCACCCTTTCCAAAGTAAGGGCTCTCCCACCAGCGGCCCTTCCTGACACAGGTGCCCTCTCCAGCCCAGCCAGTGACTCCCTGTCTTGTGTCAGGTTGACCTAGACTATCAAAGAACTGGGTTCACCTGAAACAGGGGGACAGGTGCACAGACATGTTCTTGTGGCGCTTCTCAAAGCGATTGTACTTCCGGATGTAATGGAGGTAGTCCCTTCGGATGACGATGGTCCTCTGCATCTTCATCTTGGTCACGACACCTGAGGGAAGTGGACAGGAAGGAGTCAGCAGCCGGGAGTGACTCGGACCGCGGAGAAGCGGTTGTGAGGCTCCAGGAGGTCCCCTCTGGCATCAGCTGTGCCAATCGCTCTCAGCAGTGCCCCCCGGGCTGTCTGAAGACCATCGTGAAAGCAGACATCATGTGCCAGCGGTCCCGGACGCAGCATCCCAGGACCACACAACTTCCCACTCACCAGACAGGATCCGACCCCGGATGGAGACGTTACCGGTGAAGGGGCATTTCTTGTCTATGTAGGTGCCCTCGATGGCCTGAAAGGATGAGAAGGCGCGGCTCAGACTACTGGTTCCTAAATAGAACCAAAAATTTAGCCTCGGCTGGGCGGCAATGACCACACCTTTAATCCCAGCACTCGGGAGGCAGAGGCAGGCGGATCTCTGTGAGTTCGAGGCCAGCCTGGTCTACAGAGCAGGATCCAGGAGGGGCACCAAAGCTACACAGAGAAACCCTGTCTTGACAAAACCAAAGAATGTAGCCTCACATCCAGACTACATACAATTTCCAGGGGCCCGAGGGTCAGCCACTGAGAAAAGGCGTGCTCCCACACATGCAGAAACACACAAGTCTCAGCTGCTGGAGGGTCCCGTACCTCCTTGGGCGTCTTGAAGCCTAGACCGATGTTTTTGTAGTACCGAGGGAGTTTTTCCTTGCCGGTTTCTCCAAGCAGAACACGCTTCTTGTTTTGAAAGATTGTGGGCTGCTTTTGGTAAGCACGTTCCGTCTGTGGGATCAATAGTTTGGTGAAGTTACAGGTTAAACTTCGGCAGACCACGCATGTAGCTTCTTCCCACCCTTCTGCAGCTCTCGCCCCTTCCCGCCAGCCCCGGAGGGCCGCTGCCCCACAACGACCCTGTAAACACAACCACTCACAATCTTTTAGCTTACACACTAGGTTCTAACGTCTCACGGCCTGCAGGACTCCTGCCTTGGACCAGAGCCATGGCCTTTAGGCACGCTGGTTTTCCAAAACACGCCAAGCTCGCCCACTCAGGCCTCACGCCGTATGTATACGTAGCTGAGCCTGGTGGCCTGTCACCCAGGTACTCACAAGGCTGAGGCAGGAGGATGACAAGTCCAGGGCCTGCCTGAGTTACTGGTGACCTAAAGGCCACTCTGGGACAAAATGCAGAACCACACCGGCGCCGGGGCGCTCTGCGTCACAGCCTCACCGGCGACCACGAGGCACGGTTCAACCTCCACGTGGGGAACCCCGCTACCCCGCCGCCCCGCTCTCCGCCCCGACTCCGGCCCCACCGACGGCCGCGCCCCAAACCATCAGCCGCTGGGCCCGGGTTCTAACTCCAAAGCGCTCGGGATCCCATCACTGCGTAACACCCCGGGTTCCGGGGCCGCTCTCGGGCGGAGACGCGCAAGCGGCCCGCCTCGGCTTCCCGTACGATCGCGAGGCCGCAAAGGAACAAGATCGGGGCCCGGCTCGGCCCGCAGCCCGCACCTGAATGTCCGCCATCTTCCCGGCAGCCTGAGAAAAAGGGCAGCGGGCGCGCGCCCGGGCTTCCTTATTGACTCCGCGAGGCCGGGAGCGGAAGTGACGCCGCCCCGCCCGCACGGACCCGGGAGGCACTTCCGGAGCAGAGCACGCGATTCTGGCACTGTCCGTACGCCGCCATGATGGAGGACTGCAGGGCAGGAGGCGGAGCTTGTCATCTCGCGAGATCTTAGGTGGCTTCCCAAGGCGCACGCCGAGGGGCGGGTGCGGGTTCTGCAGGCGCTGCACCCACGTGGATTGTCAGCGCTCGGCCTTCCGACCAGAAGCGGCCGTGGCCCGTTTGTGGAAGTTGATTACGACACCGTGGTTGGTGCACGTGAAGTCCGGGCGTTTAGCGTTTCCCGGGAGGACAGCTCGGAGGCGCCGGGGACACCCAGCCGAGCCTGGGGAGTAGGGCCAGGCTGCCGCCCGCTTCCCTACAGAAGCCGTTAGCTTTAGTTCCTTTTGTTAACCCCGAGTGTGCACACACACGCGCGCACACACACACACACACACACACGCACGTGGCTAGTGTAGACACACACACACGTGGCTAGTGTAGACACACGCACACACATAAACACATGCACACACGTGGCTACTGTAGACCCGCGCGCACACACACATGCACACACACGTGGCTACTGTAGACACACACGCGCGCGCGCACACACACACACGTGGCTTGTGTAGGCCAGCACCGCTTCTGCACTCGGATGTTCTTGAAATGATGTCCCTACCTCAACTACCCAGTAGCTGGAACTTCGGTGTTTCAGGCAAGCAGTCGCCAGTTTATTTGCTTGTGTTCGGACAGGTCTGTGTTGTCACAGGCCGTCCTGACCAGGAGGGCCAGCTGCGGTAAATCTCTCCTAAGTTCCTGTCCTGACCCCTCCTCTCTCAGATGGAGGCACCACAATAAACTAAGCCAGGCACCTGGGTTTCCTTTTTGTGGCGATAGCAGCGTTGTCCAGTTGAAGGTGTGGCTCAGGGAACCTTCCGTGTCTATGGACCCACCACCACCACTCTCGAGCCTCAGTTAGTGGCGGTCCTCGCCTGTGATCCCAGCACTTGGGAGGCAGAGGCAGTAGGCCTCCAGGTTTGATGTCAGCCTGGTCTAGAGTGGGTTCCAGCATAGGCAGGCTACAGAGGAACTGTCTCCAAAAACCATTTGTTTAATTCTCACAGGGAAAGATCCTGGTCCTAGCAGGGGGGCTTCAGGATGGACACTCACAACCATGGAGAACTAGACACTTTCATTTGCTTCTGAGACGGGTTTCTCTGTAGTTTTGCTGCCTGTCCTACATCTCTATAGACCACCAATCCACCTGGCTCTGCCTCCCAAGTGCTGGGAATAAAGGCTTGAGCCACCATCGTTCAGCTTCATTTTGGTATCTGGCTTGGTTTGGGAGTAGTGTATATAACATGTATGGGATTCCAGTGAGGGCCCCATGAGCCTTGGATCCTCTGAAGCCCCCTGGAAAATACATCGTTATCCCTGCAACCCTAATCCCTTTATGATAGAGGGACTAGTCACCCCAGCTGACCTCCTTTCCAGGCTCACACGGGCTGACCAAACTCACCATTTTCTGTACCTTTTTTATCCTTGGCTTAACTCATTTTGGGTATTCTGAATTCCTGGAGCCTAAGTTCCAGTGACAATCCCATACTTTGCAGCTGAATTTGAATGAAAAACTACCTGAGGCACGATCTAAGATGATTAGTGCCTGCACCTTTTGAGCAACAAATCACCTGACCCATCGTGCCTTCAATGGAAAGGGCAGACCATGAAGGAAGGCCGGCTCAGTGTCATCTGAGCTTTATTCCTGACGGTGCCCTGCTGCCCCTGCCTACAGAGCAGACACAGGGCAGACTCAATAGTCAAGTAATTTATTAGCACACAGAACCCTGCAGCAGGAAAACAGCTGCTCTGACCAGTCCTGAGGAGCAAAGGCAGTGCCTCCAGGTGCCCCACAGCTTCTCACAGCTGCAGAGTATGGCCCTGGGTCTGAGGGCGGGCAGGGCAGCCCGATACTTCTTCAAACGCTGCAGCCCACGCAATTCCAGAGCTGTATCCAAGGCACCCCCCCACAGGAGCCTGACCAAAGCACCTGTCCCCACTCCCCTGGTCGGCGGGAGAAGAGCAGACCAGGCAGGCATGAAGCAAATAGTCTTTATTGGGCTCACACCAGGAGTCCATTGGTCTTGAGGACCTCTGTGAACTTGCTGATTTTCTTCTCCACGTTCTTTTCCGCCTGTTTCCGCAGCCTCTGTGGGGTAGAGAGACAAGTGAGGGTCAAGTGGCTGCTTCTCTCCCAGGACTGTGCCCTCTCACACCCTGGGTACACAGGTCCTGTCCTCACCAAGAGCTGCTTCTTCTTCCGGTAGTGCATCTTGGCCTTTTCCTTCCGTTTCTCCTCCAGAGTGGCTGTTACTGCCTGGTACTTCCACCCGACCTCATGAGCCAGCCGTCCCAGGTAAGCAAACTGCAGGGGCACAAGGCTGTAAGGACATGGAAGGTGCCCCAGCAGCACAAGGGTGAGCTAGAGGACCCTTGAGAGTCTATGAAAGGACACACCCCACACCGGACCCCTCCTGGCATCAGCTGAGCCTGTGGCATTATCGGCACTGCCCACCAGCGGCATCCGCAGACCATCGTGAGAAAGAAAACCATCATCTGCCAGGCTTGAGGTCCCACCCAGTTCACACTCTGCAACCCGGAGCTTACCTTTCTGGTAGGCTTCAGCCGCACAACCTTGAGGGCGGCAGGGACCACCATCCGTTTTTTCTGTTAGAGAAGGAGAAGGACTGAGACCTGCTGTGAACGGCACCTGGGAAGGAGGCTGCTGGGGCAGGCGTCTCAGCCAGTGGAGTTTTCATGAGGCTCAAACAATGTAGGTAATAGCAGAACATCACAGACGCTGGATGCAGAGGCTGTGTGTGAAGCTAGGCCTGCACAGCTCACCTTGTCATAGGGGGGAGGGATCCCATCCAACACCTTGAGGCGTTCCAGTGCAGCCTGGCCTCGCTTGGTCTTGTGGGGCAGCATGCCTGTGGGAAGAATAGCAGGTCTCCTTTATCAGAGGGGCTAAAAATTCCCTTCTTAGCCCAGAGCAGGGGACCAGCCAGCCTCAGATGGTAGTGCATGTGGAGTCATCTCATGGTTGGGAAACTCGAACATGAGTGGGAGCTATCCTCATCACAGGCTGCCAGTCCCCACCTCCCCACGTCACCCACCGGCCCAGCTCACCTCGCACAGTGCGCCAAAAAATGCGGCTCGGGGCTCGGAAGTGATAGGGGCCTCGAGAGGGGTTGGTGTTCATCCGCTTTCGGAGAAATGCCAGGTACTTTACTGTCAAGAGAAAAGTGGATCAGGCCTCCTCAGGCCCAGAAACCGCACCGAAGGACCCGTTTGTCCCGGGATCCAGTCAGTGCCCCACCTGGAGACCATCCCCAGGCCCAAACTCACACTTGTTTCTGTAGAAATTTCCAGAAATGTTGATGCCCTCACAGCGCACAACCACCACCTTCCGGCCTGGAGAGAACATGGGTTGTGGGGTTAGGAGAGTCACACCTAACACCTAGCAAAGCCACACAGCCCGGACAGACAGCAAACTGCTCTGAATGACTTTGGCCCTAGGAGTCCAGAGCAAGGAGGGCTGGCAAGTCTCAGAGCGGTGCATGGGTTGATCTCACAGTCGTGAGACTCAAACGAAAGATGGTGATTATTGCTCATCATTGACTCCCAGACAAACAGGGAAATCCTGAATGAAACTTACCCAGCAGTACCTGCTTGGCCACAATGGCCGCCAGGCGGCCCAGAAGATGGCCTCGGCCATCCAGCACTAGAACCTGTGGGAGACAAAAAGGTTTAGGAAGCAATCTGGCTCTCCCTACCCCAAGTCACCAAACACTTGAGTGTTTTTTCCCCACAGGATGCCTATCAACCAGATTAAAAAAATGCCCCAAAGGGACACACCAAACCAAGAGAGCCTAAGGGTGGTCCAGCAGAGTAAGTGACAAGACTTCGGGTGCCTGCAGTATTTCGGCATTCCACTTTGAGGCCTCGAAATTTTCTTAACATTCACCATGTCACCTACCAAGCCTCAAATTGCTGGATAACAGGGATGTACTGGCTCACGTGTTAACACCCTGCACCACAACAAAATTCTATACTAAACTGAGACTTAGTATGTTTAAACAACGGCTCTTCTGTCTAGTTTAAAATTCTGGAAAGCAATGAACAAGTCTTCAACTCTCAGACATGGCAGCTGACATGTGCCTGTAAACCAGCCCAAACTACAGGATAGTCACACACAAACGCACCCCACAACTATCCTCCCTGTTCTACTATTCATGGAGATGAGTTTGTTATGTCCCTCGAGAGCCTCCAGGTATTTCCAAGAGCAAAAATGTCCCAGACAGTATTCTTTACTAGACTTCGCCAGCAGCGACCTTCGTTAGAGCCTCTGGAAGTAGGAAAGGTGCAATTCCATTCCTGACCAGCCTCAAAGTCGCGGGGCTCTCCTGCACTCCAGAGAATAGATCATTTTACACGTCTGTCTCACGAGTTCACCCCTTCCCACTGGAGAACTTTGAACACACACTTAAAGGACTACTTGTTATGGTACCAGAGGCGACAGGAAAGCAGCACCCGTAAGTCGCGGGAACAGGAGCCTCCCTTTCAGCTCCCCATGCCTAGAACCACACGAACGCACAAACCCAGCAGCGAGCGACCCCAGGCTTCCCGCACCCCAACTGCCTGGGGTGAGACCTGTGCAAGTCCTCCCAGGTGCTGGGAACCAAGTTCCACTCCCGTCCAGTTCCGACCCCGGGAAGAAGGTCGCATCCCCGTCGCCCCTACCTAAAGACGTCCGCGGCACGCTATGCCCACGCCTCACTCCCTTCCGCCAAAGCGTCTCTACTTTCCTTAACTGCCGTCCGTAAGTGCCAGCGCACACGCAGAGTGGAGCGGACGCCCCACTCGGCTCCCGCCTGGCACCCACCCGACCCCCCGACCGCCCGGCGCGCGCAGAGCCCAACCTGCCCCTCCGCCATCTTCGGCAGCCGCCCGGGAAAGGAGGAGGTCTTGGCGCAGGGTTTCTTATCCCTTGCTGCAGGGGCGGAGGAAGTGACGCGAGCTGCGCCGAACAGAAGGGATTCTGTCTTCTCATTGGTCGAAGCCGTCTGCGTGCGCACACGGGAAGGTGGGCCATCTTCATATTGTCCAATCAAGGTATCGCTTGAGCGGGACCTGGGCGGCCATGCCGGGGCGGGGCGGGAGGTCACGTGGGTCCCGAGGCGGCTTCAGCAGGACAAGGCCGTCCAGCCCCGGCGGCCATGTTTTGGAGGGAGCGCACCTCTCCATTGATCCGCCGCCGTGCCGAGCGCCATTACTCCGTGGTGACGGCTGCAGAGCACGTGGTGGCCATGAGGGGGCGAGCATGAGCCCGGGCCGGCTCGTCCGTGTTTGCGTTCCCTCCCTTCCGCCTCATGGTGTGCAAGGCAGCTGCTGGCCTTTCCGAGTCTCGGAGTTTCTGGATCTTAACAGGTGGAGGCATTGTCCCAGACGGACGGGGCGGGGGGGCGGGGGGGGAAGGGAGGCCTTCCAGGTTCGGGCACGCCCACCTGCCGTGTGTCCAGAGGCCTTTGCATCAGCTGTGCGTGTTAGGTGGGGTACCCGCCTCCCCCAGGAAACAAACACGCCAGACGAGTCACCTGGGCAGTCTCCGTGAGCAACTCTAGAGAACCTCCCCAAACACCCCAGCCTGAGTCCATGCCTCCTGGAAGCTCCGACACTTTGCGGCCGTGGCCTTGGGGAATTTGGGCTGCTCCTGCCTCCCATCAGGGCTCCAGGGAGCATTCATTACTCAGTGCTGATTCTGGGCCAATGGAGGCCTCAGAAAACAAACAGCACCTTTTGTCGCTGGTTTTGGCTTTTGACATAAGACTTCTGCAATCCAGGCTGGCCTTAAAACTTGAGGTCCTGCCTCAGCTTCTGGAGAGCTGGGATTACATCACCAAGCACTGCAAAACCAAGATCCTGAAACCTCAAACAGCCCACCCACTCACTCCCTGTCCCGTCCACAGATAGGTCCGGAAGAGCTGGTAAAAACCATTTATATCCAAGTTCATGGGGGCAAAGACTTTGTACAGAGTGGGGTGAGTACGGCTTTTGCTGGTTTCTGATGTTGACTTCGTCCTCTGGAGAGAGCTGGAGGGGCAGCGAGGTCCAAGAGGGGGGCCAGCCTCCACCCAACTTTCCCCGTGTCCAGGCTGTGCAACGTCTGCCACGTGACTCCCGCTTGGCCTCAGTCTCCTCTGTAAAACTGGATCATCAATGGTCTGTCCCACGACAGCACTCTACCTTTGAGCCAAGCCTGTTACCCCTGAGCTACACCCTCCCCTCCTCATCCGTCCCTCCCCCACTCCACCCGGGTTAGGTTAGCCTGGAATTTCTATGTACCAGAATAACCCAGAATCCTGACCCTTCTGCCTCTTCTCCAGGGTGCAGAGACCTTGCACCACAAAATCTGCTCCCAGTTTTTTCCTTTGTTTGTTTTTGTATTTTGTTTTTCCAAAGGGAGTCTTACAGCCAGGCATGGTGACACACACACCTTTAATCCTATCATTGAGGAGGGAGAGGCAGGTGATCTCTTGAGTTTCAAGCCAGCCTGGTCTACACAGCAAGTTCCAAGTCAGATGGGGCTACATGAGACCCTGTTTCAAAACAAACAAACAAACAAACAAACAAAACAAATCATAGCCCTCAAACTGGCTTAATGGATAAAAGGCCTCTGCCACTCCTGCAAGTGTCCCCTGACTGCTACACAGGCACCATGCCACAGTTATGCCCCCCATGCGTAATTATTTTTCCAGTTTAATAACTTTGGGGAGGGTCGAATTATTTTTTTTAAAAAGGGGAATTGTCATCTAGTATGATAGTGATCCCAGCACTCCAAAGGTAGAGATGGATTACCCATGAGTTCCAGGCCATCTGAGCTACATCGAGACCATCTCAGAAAACAATAAATAGATAGAGTTGGGATTACAGACCTGTGCCACTATGTCTGATAAATGGTGGGTTTCAGAAACAAGCCGAGGAGTGGGAAACCACAACACTTAGAGATTGTCCCGTGTTCCAGTGGCCGTGACAGCAGCAGAGGACCCAGAGCCTTCCTTGTGCGGGGCCTGCCACTGAGCTCCACCCCAGCATCCCTATTTGTCACTGTTGTTTTGAGCCAGGTCTCACTCAGGTGCCCAGGCTGGCCTTGAAGTTTCCATCCCTCTGCCTCAGCCTCCTGCTAAGGTTGCAGGCACGCAGCACCATACCCAGCCGTCGCTCTTGATTTTAAGGAGCTGGGATGACAGAAGCCACCACACAGGGCTACAGTGTTCCTCTCTCTTTCTTTTCTTTTTTGTTTTTCTTAAAGTCAGTATCCTCCAGCTTCAGCATTTCCAGTTCAGAAGTACTGGACTGCCGATGTCCATCACCATGCCTGGACGTTGTGTCCTCTGGGCAGGGGATGTAGCTCAGTAGTACAGTATTTGCCTAGCTTGTTCCTTGTTTTGGTTCCCAACTCTAGCACCGAGAAAACAAAGAAAAAAGAAAAAGAAAAGCCTTGTTGTATATAACATGCCTACAGGCCCAACTATTGGGAAGGCTGGGACAGGAAGATTCATCAAGGTGTTCAAAGTCAGTTTGAGCAACATAGTGAGACCTCATCTGCAAAAAAATAAGTGTCGCCGGTGGTGCTGGTGGTGGTGGTGGTGGTGGTGGTGGTGGTGGTGGTGGTGGTGCACGCCTTTAATCCCAGCACTCGGGAGGCAGAGGCAGGTGGATCTCTGTGAGTTCGAGGCCAGCCTGGTCTACAAAGTGAGTTCCAGGAAAGGCACAAAGCTACACAGAGAAACCCTGTCTCAAAAAACAAAAAAAAAAAAAAAAAAAAAAAAAAAGTGTCACTGAATTGCGTTTTTTTGTTTGTTTATTTGAGACAGGAGACAAGGGTTCACTGTGTATCTCACAATGGCCTTGAACTCACCATGTAGCCCAGGGTGGCCAGACCTTGCAGCAGCTGCCCTGCTCTGGCCTCTCAAGTGCTGGGACTACAGGTATAACCTCCAGGAGAGGCATGAGTGTAAAGCACACAGTGAACTCTAAAATATGGGTACTTGGGGGGAACCTGCCTTGCCTTCTTCCCACACCAGGCTCCTTCCCACAGTCCTCCACGGCTCTCTGCCGCCTTGTAACGGCAGCAGCTTGAGAAGCCCTGAGCTTTGCCACACTGGAAGCTTATCAAAGGCTGCTCTTCCCCCGGACACACACAGCTCCCCTGAACCCCTGCCCCTCCAATGAGACATAGTGAGACCCTCCCCACCCCCGAATCTTGGACTGACTCTCTGCCCCCAAGCCTGGCCATTCCATGCTCCAGTGTAAGTGGAAGACTCACCGAGACAAGCCCCTGGCTGAGCCGACGCCGCCCAAGTGTCATATCCTAGGGATGGGAGGTGAGGGGCACCTGAGGCCCCCACAGGGTCAGCCACCTGCCACCCTCATCCCTTGCCACGTCCTCCCTCCAACTGCCCCGACTCCGGGCTCACCCCAGGGCGGAGTGCCGTCCTCCTTCGTGCCCTTTGCCAGCGAAGGCCCCAGGCAGCGGCCAGGAGCACAAGCGTGAGAGGCAGCAGCAGCAGCAGCAGCAAGAGCTGGCTGGACGGAGGCTCTGGAAGCTCGGTGCCTTCTAGGGCGACAGGACTCCTCGGGGGCAGCAGGGTAGACGAGTCTGGGGAGAGAGCAGAACCACGTCACTGAGGGACTGGCCAGAGCAGACACTGGAAGTCCTGGAGGACCATGGGTAACAGTGCATGAGGGGCCTCCAAACACCCGAAAACCTGGGGGCAGGGAGATAGGCCAGGCAGCACTGGCCTTTAACCAGCATTCTAGAGACAAAAGCAGGTGGATCTCTGTGAATTTGAGGCTAGCCTGGTCTACATAGTGAGCTCCAGGCCAGACAGGGATGTTTATAGTGAAACACTTTCAAAAATAAACCAATTTGGATATAAAAAGTATGAGCCTGGGGCTGGAGAGATGGCTCAGTGGTTAAGAGCACTGGCTGCTCTTCCAGAGAACCCAGATTCAAATCCTGGCACCCACATGGTGGCTCACAAGTGTAGCTCTGATTCCAGGAGCTACCAATCCAATACTCTCTTATGCACGCACGCACGCACGCACGCACACAATCTAAATAAAAAAATAATTTTTTTTTAAAAGTATGAGCCTGGCTGAGTATGATGGCCCATACTTTTTTTTTTTTTTTTTTTTTTTTTGAGACAGGGTTTCTCTGTGTAGCCCTGGCTGTCCTGGAACTCATTCTGTAGACCAGGCTGGCCTCACGTTTAATCCCACCACTCAGGAGACGGAGGCATGAGGATCTCAGCCTTATCTACATAAAAAGTTACAGGCAGCCAGGACTATATAGAGAGACCCTGTCTCAAAATTAAACAAAACAAACAAAAACTAAGAAAAAAATTATTGTTACCCAGAAACCTGTGGCTCAATCAGTTTCCCTTTTTAGTGGACAGGACTGCCCTAGACAACCAGACTGGAAGTCCTGTCTTCTCAAAGACAGGTAAACTGAGGTCATAAAAAGGCATGTCTGATGGTAACATCTATTGCAGTTAATGGCTGCTAGGTAGGAAGAGACATTTTCTTCAGGAGTGTAGCCACTGGTGAGGTGCCCCGTAAACAACTTCTCAGACATGGTTCCTGTAGTCAACCGACCTCAGTGGCTTAAAAAATAGAAGAGGGGGGCTGGAGAGATGGTTCAGAGGTTAAGAGCACTGGCTGCTCTTCCAGAGGTCCTGAGTTCAATTCCCAGCAACTACATGGTGGCTCACAACATCTGTAATGAGACCTGGTGCTCTCTTCTGGCCTGCAGGCATACCTATCATCTATAATGGGGTTCTGAGGCCCTGTTCTGCCTGATGCCCTGTTTAAAAAAAAAAAATAGAAGAGGGACTAGTTAGAAAGAGGAAGGGGATCCGTGAGACAGGGGACACGTGTGAAAATGATGAGACACATCATTATATGTAGTTAATATGTGTAAAAAATATGAAAAAATCTTTTGAAGCCAGATGTGGTGGCTTCACACTTGCAATCAGGACAGGCAGGAGGATTGCTCTGAGTTCAAGGCCAGCCTGGCCTACATAGTATGGAAATGTCATGAGCCACATCATTTGTTTAACTAAGTAAAGATGTGTTATATTTGTTTGTGTTGCAGAATAATTGTGTAACTATGGAAAGATGTGTTGCTGTTTCACCTTGCCTGCCTAAGGCACCTGATTGGTCTAATAAAAAGCTGAACGACCAGCCAGGCGGTGGTGGTGGTGGCACATACCTTTAGTCCCAGCACTTGGGAGGCAGAGGCAGGCAGATCTCTGAGAATTCGAGGCCAGCCTGGGCTACAGAGTTCCAGGACAGTCAGGGCTACACATGAAACCCTGTCTGAAAAAACCAAAAAGAAAAAAACCCTGAATGACCAATAGCTAGGCAGAGGAGGGATAGGTGGGGCTGGCAGACGAGTCAGACAGCTAGCCAGGGTCCAGCCAGCCAGACACGGAGGAAGCAGGAAAGCAGGATGGACAGTATGTAGACGAGGTAAACAAGCCTCGGGGCAGCACACAGAGTAATAGAAATGGGTTAGTTTAAGTTAAAAAAAAAAAAGCTAGCCAGAAACAAGCCTAAGCTAAGGCTGGGAATTCATAATTAATAGTAAGTCTCTGTGTGTCTTTATTTGGGAGCCGACTGGTGGCCTAAAGAGAAAGCCTGCTACAATTATTATATAAAATTAATATGTGATAACACGAAAAAGAAAAAGTTCTGAAGTCAGATGTGGTGGCTTCACACTTGTAATCAGGACAGGCAGGAGGATTGCTCTGAGTTCAAGGCTAGCCTGGCCTAAATAATGAGACCCTATCTCAAAAGAAGAGAAAATGGGCTGGAGAGAGGGCTCAGCAGTGAAGAGCACTGGCTGTCCTTGCCTTGGACCTGGGTTCAGTTCCCAGCACCCACAGAGCAGCTCACAACCATCTGTAACTCCAGTTCCAGGGGATCTGATACCCTCTTCTGGTCTCTTTCAGCACCAGACACAGTCAGTATGTAGGTAAAAACACTCATACACATAAAAATAAATAGATCTTGAAGAAGAAGAAGAAGAAGAAGAAGAAGAAGGAGAAGAAGGAGAAGAAGGAGAAGAAGGAGAAGAAGGAGAAGAAGGAGAAGAAGGAGAAGAAGGAGAAGAAGGAGAAGAAGAAGAAGCCGGGCAGTGAAGAAGCCGGGCGGTGGTGGCGCACGCCTTTGATCTCAGCACTCGGGAGGCAGAGGCAGGTGGATCTCTGTGAGTTCGAGGCAAACGAGATCCAGGACAGGCACCAAAACTACACAGGGAAACCCTGTCTCGAAAAAAGAAAAGAAAAAAGAAAGGAGAAAGAACTTGTCTCAAGTCTCAGCTTGTAGAAGCAGAAGCCTCTAGGATACACAGTAAGCAGGACCAGGCTGGTGGCACCGGGGTGCTGGGCTCCGGTGAGCCGGGTGGTACTGGGGGTGCTGGGCTCCGGTGAGCCGGATGGCACGGGGGTGCTGGGCTCTGGTGAGCTGGGGTGCTGGGCTCCGGTGAGCCGGGTGGTACAGGGGGTACTGGGCTCCGGTGAGCCGGGTGGCACGGGGTGCTGGGCTCCGGTGAGCCGTGTGGCACCGGGGGTGCTGGGCTCCGGTGAGCCGGGTGGCACGGGGTGCTGGGCTCCGGTGAGCCGGGTGGCACGGGGTGCTGGGCTCCGGTGAGCCGGGTGGCACGGGGTGCTGGACTCCAGTGCTGCTGTTACCTGGCTGACATTGCACCTCCAGGCACCGAGAGAAATTCTGGCAGGCCTTCCCCATACAGGGTTTCAGAACCAACAGCTGCGAGCAGGTGTCCTGCAGGAGGTGGGAGATGTTGGTCTGGACGAAGCGAAGACATTCTGGGAGAGGCTGGGAGGAGGGAGGGGTAGGTCATCACCATGTCATACCAGAGTCTCCACCAACCCAGGGCCCTGAATTGAGGTCAGAGCCAGTGGGCCCAGGTCCCAAAGATTTCAGGGTTCTACGTTGTTAGGGGAGAGAACCCCTTCGTAATGGCCTTCTTCACCTACTGAGGCACAGACCCAGTAACAGGATCCCCAGGCGACCTTAGGGCTTGGAGGTTCCAGCTCTACCTCGTGGTATGCTGTCGGCAAAAGAACCCACCCTCACCCCCACCCCCACCAGCCCTAGCAGAGCCCTGTCTACTTCAAGGCCTGGGAGGGACTTGGCTCCTTCACTTTGTTACCAGGTCCCAGTGCTAACCTGGAAGGCACACGACCTGACGAAATGTATCTCCGTGTTGACAGCCTCCAGGAGCCCCTGCATCTCGGTCCCTGCCACAGTCTTCAACTGCTCCATCCAGCGCTGGGCCAGGAAGAGGCTCCACAAAGCCTTGCAGTGTTTCTCCTGCCGACCAAGAGCCCAGTTCACGCCACAGGGCTGGGGTGTCGGGGTGCGTGTCGGGGGGGGGGTGCTACCGTATGACTAACGGGATGGGCAGAGCCAGAGGTTGAGGGAGGGTGGGCGGGTGATGGCTGAGCGGGGGCGGGGCTAGGTGGCCGAAGAGGATGGGCGTGGTCAGATGCCTAAGGTAGGTGGGGCGGGGCCAGGGGCCTGAGACAGGTGGGGCTTCGCTAGAGACGAAGGGGTGAGAACGGTGGGCCTGCCCATCGTGGGACCGGGACAGGGCCAGACACCAGGAGAAGTGGCAGGGGTACAGGTCTGAGACCCCTGACGGGAGGGAGGGGCCCGCTACACCTGAGGGAGAGAGGCGGGGCGGGCCGGACCTAGATCCCCCGGTCCGAGGGGAGGGCAGGCGGTCCACTAGCCTTGTCCCCGAAGGGCGGCACATCTGAGTCTGGTTCCCACCTCCACCCCAGGGCCCTCCCGACTGTGACTCACGTCCTGAAGGTTGATGGCCACCGTGACGGGGTAATCTTTAAGCAGGTAGTCAGTCTGTGGGAGAAACCAAGGTCGGAGGAGTTGGAAACTGACCCCGAGAGAAGGGGACATGGACACCGAGAAAGGAGGACAGGGCCCGTATAGAGAAGAAGGGACAAGAGATAGCAGGAAAGAGACCCACAGAGAGGGAGAGACAGAGAGAGACAGAGAGGAACATGGACCCAGGAACGGAGAGAGACCTGCAGAGAAACAGAGACAGACATAGAACAGGGACTCAGAGAGAGAGAGACAGTGACAGAGACCCAGAGAGAGAGAGACAATGACAGACCAGAGAGTGAGATCCAAAGAGAGACAGTAGAGACCCAGAGAGAGAGACAGTGACAGAGACCCAGAGAGAGAGATCCAAAGAGAGACAGTGACAGAGACCCAGAGAGAGATCCAAAGAGAGACAGTAGAGACCCAGAGAGAGAGACAGTGGCAGAGACCCAGAGAGAGAGATCCAAAGAGAGACAGTAGAGACCCAGAGAGAGAGATCCAAAGAGAGACAGTGAGAGAGACCCAGGAACAAGACCCCACAGAGATAGAGACACAGAGACGGGCAGAGGGGTGGGGTAGGGACCCAGCGCGGTGGCCTGGCCTGGGTCGAGCCGGCTCACCAGCTTCTTGATCCTCAGGTTGAAGTTGGAGGAGATAGGATTGTGGCTGAAGTAGCAGTCAGGCGTCCCCCGCAGGCAAGGGCTCAGCAGCAGCAGCAGCAGCAGCAGGGACGACTACAGGGAGGCGATGCCAGCGTGACTCCATGCCGGGACTGACTCCCTGCATCCATCCCGCTCCCTTCCCTAACTGGGCGGCTGTCACCTTCCCCGCCTCTGCCTGTCCCGCACCTTGGCCGCTGTGACAAGCCTGAGTCCGTATTTCTCCATCTCCTGGTCCTCTTTCTTCTGACCGTCCCGGGTCTCTCTCCATGCCTCCGTCCCTTACCCAGCTCCCTTCTCCGCCCTGCTCCATCATCCCTCAGGTATACGCACATTTGGGCTCCAGGCTGGCACCAGCACTGTCATCTCGGCCGGAGACCCCTCATGCCTGTGGCAGGGTCTGGGGAGGGACAGAAGGGCAGGCCTCGCACCCTGCAGCCCCTGCTCTGCTCGCCCCTGTACCCCTCCGCCCGGTCCTGCCGCCCTTGATGTGGGCACGTTTCCGCCTGCTGCTCCCTCGGGCTTCCTGCACGAGCCCCAGTTACAGTGAAAAGTCATCTTCCCTTCTAAGAAACCGGTCCCCAGAATCCTCCCCAGGCCCCCACCCTGCTCCCTCGGCCCCGGAGTGGGGACCCTGGGACCGCCCCTCGGGGACCTGGAAAGCCATCCACCCCACACACCAGGCTTGCCCCAGCTGGGTGTGGAAAGACCAGGCTGGGTGACAGCCAAAGACCGAAAGTGAAAGGAAACTTTGGGGTAGACTGTGCCAGGGGTGTGTTCGTGCCCGGGCGGGACGCGCCACCTAGTGGTGACAAGTGACGCGGCCACCGGCCTCAGGACAGCGCACCCACAGCGACAGGGTGAGCTAGCTGAGGTTGCAACCAGGCCTTCCAGCTTCGAAATGGATGTAGAATCCATCCGACCAGTGCCCATCACATCAGCTGCCACCGTACTGGCCTTGCCTCCACCATCTCCCACGAAGACTGTCACCGCCGTGGCCTCCCTTCTGAGTTCCCTGCTTCCTAGCCTCCAACTGCTCCCAGGGGACAGAATTTGTGAACCTGTCAGCTGAGTGCCTCCAGTCCTCCAGTCTCTGGGTTCCCGATTCTTTCGAGATTAAAAAAAAAAAAAAAAAAGTCCAGTCTTCAGCGGGGGCGGTGATAGTGCAGACCGGTCATATCAGCTACCAAGGAGCCTGAGGCAGGAGGACAGAAGATTGGAGGCTGGCCAGGGCAATTTACTAAGACCCTGTCTCAGAAAGTATAAAAAGAGGAACAGATCCACAGCTCGGTTGGAGAGCCCTGCCTAGAGTGACCAGTGAGTGGTAGAGTACTTGCCTGGCCTGCTGCAGGCCCTTGACTCAATCCATAGTCCCCGCCTGACCCCTCCAAAAAGGTGGCCCAGAGGTCTGCAGAGTTCGGCCCTGTGCTAGCCGGCCCTCCCCCTGCCCTCCCCATGCTATGCTCCTTTCCAACACTAGCCATCCTTGGCGTGTCTGAGGTGGGTACACTTTTTTTCCTTTTTTGGTTTTTCGAGACAGGGTTTCTCTGTGTAACAGCTCTGGCTGTCCTGGAACTCACTCTGTAGCCCAGGCTGGCCTCAAACTCACAGAAATCCACCTGCCTCTGCCTCCCGAGTGCTGGGACTAAAGGCGTGCGCCACCACCGCCCAGCTGAGGTGGGTATACTCTTAGCCCAAGGCCCTGGCACTGGCTGTTTCCTCAGCGTGTGGAATACCCTTCCCTCCAGATCCCTATGTCGTCCCCATCTCATCGAAGTCTTACACACACAAGGCAGAGGCTTCATGACGCCCTGGCAGCAGTGGGCTCACCCTGCTCTGTTCTTATCGCCACTGAACACATCCTGTGGTTGACTCATCTTCCCCATTGTCTTGGCCTCTCTGGTGGCCGTTTCCACCCTGCAAAGCCCTTGCACTGAGAACTGTACCTGTCTGGGCGCAGCATCAACCACACGGGAGTTCATTGGATGAGTGGCCGGCAGGCCCTGACTCTTCCTAGTCCACCACTGCTGTGCAGCACATGTGTCTGCGTTGGGTTTGGCGCCTGGGAGATAAGCCTGGGATTTTCCAAGTATGGGGAGGGAGTGCCATTGTTTGTCAGGGCTGGCACCTGGACCTCACCTGAGTTCCCACTGAGGCCATTCAGAAAGGAGCAGGCTGTGCCTGAGAGACTGAGAATGAAGACTATGGTATGTTGGAGCTAGTAGAGCTAGGTGTTCAAGGTTAGCCTTGGCTACGTAAGATCCTGTCTCAACCGGGCGGTGGTGGCGCACGCCTTTAATCCCAGCACTTGGGAGGCAGAGCCAGGCGGATCTCTGTGAGTTCGAGGCCAGCCTGGGCTACAGAGCGAGTTCCAGGACAGGAACCAAAGCTATATAGAGAAACCCTGTCTCAAAAAACAAAACAAAACGAAAAAAAAGATGCTGTCTCAAAGTAGGCAGGGCATGGTGATGGCACCTTTCATCCCAACACTCAGGAGAGGCAGAGGCAGACGGATCTCTGTGAGTTCAAGGACAGTCTAGCCAATATAGCAAGCTGTAGACCAGCCTGGACTACACAGTGAGACCCTGTCTCAAGAACCTAAGACAAAACAAAAGAAAACCCAACCAGCCAATCAACCAACCAACCAAAACCAAGGCTGGCAGGATGGCTCAACAGGTAAAGGTGCCAACTTTGAAGCCAGATTATTAAATCTCTGGGACCCACAAGAAGGGAGAGCCCACTTTCAAAAAATTGCTTTGACCTTCATGTGCAAACCACAGCACAAGCACACACATACAACATAAATAAAACCTGAAAGGAAGAAGGCTAAGGGTGTGGTGGCAGCTTGAGTGATAAGTCACCCACCTATTGGAAGGTTCAGGGACTCTGTCTCCTACCTACCAGAGCCACGTGTGAATTCTGAACAGTAAAAAAGTCTTCTCTTGTGTTTCAGCCTACCTTGGGCTACATGAGACCCTGTCTCAAAAAGCCAGACGATGGACCGGATGGTAGGTGGCGCACGCCTTTGATCCCAGCACTTGGGATGCAGAGGCAGGTGGATCTCTGTGAGTTCAAGGCCAGCCTGGTCTACAGAGCAAGTTTCAGGACAGCCAGGGCTACACAGAGAAACCCTGTCTCAGATGAAAAATGTTGAAATGATGCGGTCTCAACCTCCAGGACCCCCAGTCTTTCCAGCAAAAGCCCCCGACCTAGACCACAGTCCCAGGGATGCTGTGGGGCCTCTGCTGCCCTTTCTCACCGTCCTTTGTTGGGACAACTCTTGTGTTAGCTTCCTGCTGATGTAACAAGAGATTACAAGTTAGTGGCTGGAAACCACAGTTTATGTCCTGCCAGGCAGTGGTGGTGCACGCCTTTAACCCCAGCACTGAGGAGGCAGAGCCAGGTGAAGCTCTGAGCTTGAAGCCAGCCTGGACTACAAAGCGAGATCCAGGATGGCCAGGGCTATACAGAGAAACCCTGTGCGCGCGCGCGCGCGTGTGTGTGTGTGTGTGTGTGTGTGTGTGTGTGTGTGTGTGTGTGTGTGTGTGTGTGTAGGGGGAGTTTATCCCCATTAGGTCTAAAGGCAGGAAGTCCAGCTGCCCCTCTGCAGGACCCGGGGAGAAGGGCTGTAGTACTGCAGCTCCTCTGACCTCTGCCCTCCTCACCCCTCTGCACATGCCTCTGCAGCGTCTTCTCTGAGTCACAGGTTGCTTGTTCTTGGACTTAGGGTCAATTTAGATAATGTATGGTGACCCCATCTCTAGATCCTGGGGCTGCAGCTAGTCCATTGCTAGGTTAGCGTGCGTGCGTGAAGCCCTGGATCCCTTTTCCAGCACGGCAGAAGCAGGCTAGGTGGTGCACCCTCTACTCCCAGCAAAATCCTTTCACTGTGAGACTGAAGCCAGCCCGGGCCTACCCAAGCAATCCGTCCCCAGCCTCCAGCTGCAACCTGCCATGTGCGCCCGCCGCTCTGTGCTCTGCAGCCCCTGCCGCCGCGGCGCTGTCCGGTGGGTGGGCAGGTCATGGCCAGCTTCTTGAGCAGGGTCGTTCCTAGAGCACCAGAGCTGCCTTGTGCGGCAGCACTTCAGGGGATTTGTCACAACCAGTCTGACAGGCGTCAGCCTAGTGCTGGCTCTGCCACTGTGAGGGCTTGGCCTGCCCTAGTCCTCTATAAGCTGAAGTTTTCCCTCTACCCTAGACTGGACAAAAACACAAGGTAGGTGTCTTCTTTGTGTAGCTCAGGGGTTGAGTCCAGGACTTGCCACGCTCCTGGCAGGCACTCTACTGTTGAACGGCATCCTTCCTGGGGGATTCTAGGCAGGGGCTCTGCTGCTGACCCACACCTCAGCCCTGTGTAGTTCTGTCTCTTCTTGGTCCACCTACCCGAAGTAGATGGTCTACAAATCCCTAGTCCGTCCCCAGCCTTTCCCTCTGGGAACTCTGGCACGCTTGTATGTCTTGCTTTGGCCGATGACTTGAGAGAGGAAAGCGAAGGTTCCTCCTGGGTGGTGAACCCGACAGGCTTGGGAATGGATGTGGGGGAAGTCAGCCTGTGTTGTGACCATCTCCTTAATTTCTTCACGTGTTGGAAACTTAACCCCCACATTCACATTGTTGGTATCTCCAGCTGGAGCTTTAATGGAGTAATACCTAGGGCCTGATATTTCAGCACTTGAAGGCTGGGGCAGGCAGATCACAGTAAGTTCTGGAACAGCTTGGTCTACACAGTGAGTTCCAGGTAGCCAGGGTTAGTCAAACTCTCTTCTTGAGAGCCTTATTAGTATACTATGTAGCCCTGGCCCGGAAGAACATAGACAAGGCAGCCCTCAAATCAAGGAGACCCTCCTGCCCTGCCTCTGGGATTAAAGGTGTGTGCTACCACCCCAGCAAGACTGTCTCAAAAAACCTTAAAACATGGGACTGGAAGATGACTCAGGGCTGAAAGCACACACTGCTGCACAGGACCCGACTTTAGTTCCTAGCACCCAACGCGAGAGAGCTGGGTCTCCCTGTGCCCACACCCACTGACAGAGTAAAAATAAAGACCAGACTGTGCTGGCCGGTTTTTGTGATGTTTCATGACAGGGTTTCTCTGTGTATCCCTCGCTGTCCTGGAACTCACTCTGTAGACCTGGCTGTTCTCAAACTCAGAGATCTCCCTGCCTCTGTAGAGACCCACAGAGGTTTCCTAGTGAGATCTGAGCTTGCTTTACCCAGCAGGGCTGCATAGGGGAATGACTGGACCACGGTATGGTTAGCAGGTGTTTGGAAGGGTCTGCACTTGGCTGTGCAGTATCCTTTGATCTAGCAAGGGCGGGGTCTTTTACTCCCCCCACCACTGCCCCTTCACATTTTTTTTTGGGGGGGGGGGTCGAGACAGGGTTTCTCCGTAGCTTTGGAATCTGTCCTGGACCAGCTCTGTAGACCAAGCTGGCCTCAAACTCACAGAGATCCACTGGTCTCTGCCTCCCGAGTGCTGGATTACAGGAGTGTGCCACCACCGCCTGGCTCCCTTCACATTGTTATCAAAAGCCCTTTTGAAGAGACAGAAGGGGCCGGTAGATTTTGATCCAGGTCCTCCCAAAGCTATCCTGTGTTTCTGTCTTTCTCCTCTCCAATATCTTTCCTCCCCCCACCCCCCGCAGGGTTTCTCTGTGTAGCTTTGGAGCCTGTCCTGGAACTTACTCTGTAGCCCAGGCTGGCCTCGAACTCACAGAGATCCTCCTGCCTCTGCTTCCTGAGTGTTCGCCACCACCGGCCTAGCTTGCTTTTTTTCATGAGATCTGGCTGCAGGCAATCCTGTAGGGCATCTTCTTAATCAGTGACATGGGAAAGAACAGCCCATGGTGAGTGGTGCCAACCCTGGCCTGGTGGTCATGGGCGCTAAGAAAGTAGGCTGAGCAAACCATGAAAAGCACGCCAGTAAGCAGCGCCCCTCCACGGCCCCGCATCAGCTCCTGCCTCCAGGGTCCTGCCGGGTTTGAGTTCCTGCCCTGGCTCCCCTCAGTGAACTGTGATCTGGAATGTGTAAACTAAACAAACCTTCCCCCCCCCCCACGTGCTTTTTGGCATGGGTTACACCACAGCACCAGAGCCCTAATTAACACACACACACACACACACACACACACACACACACACACACACACACACACACAGTAACATATAATCAGGGTCGCCGGGGAGGGCCTTGTCAAGTGCTCTCTAAAAAGCTGTCATGCTACAAGGTACCCTCGATCTGGTTATCATGCCAGGAAGGCCTTGCAGATGCCGACCAGATGGGCCCCTCCCAGCTTCAAAGCCTTGTGTGAAACCTTTGTTCATTCTTGGCAAGTGACAGGCTATGATAATCAGTTACAGCCACAGAAAATGGACTAAGAAAAAGTTGAGCCTGATGGCTCACGCCTGTCATCCCACTGGCAGAGGATCAGGAGTTCAAGGTCATCTTTGGTGCCATTGGAAGTTCTGGTCCAACCTGGGATATATACATACCCTGTCTCAAAACCAAACCAACCAACCAAACAGAACACCACCACCAAACCGCAACATACAAGAAAATGGATTAAGACGGCCTCCGTCAGCCCAGTTCCCCTGGCAACACTGATGAGCAGAGAGAGGAGAGGAGAGAAAGCAAGGAGAGGGTGTCTCCATTCGAAAGGCAGAAGGCAGGACGCACATGTCTGTAACCCGGTACTCAGGCTGAGGCACGAGGATTGGATGGATGAGCTACACCTTGAGACCCTGACCAAAACAACAGCCCCACAAACCAAATCACAAACCTAAAAACCAAACTAAAGCTAAATCCACAGGGCTCTGCTGAGAGCAAACACATGGTCACAGTGTAGGTTCCAGGAAGCCAGGGCCTGCCTGGCTGGCAGCTGTGCCCACAGGACCTGGCCCAGTAGTGGTGGCCCTGGCTCTGGCTGGCACAGGCATATCTCCTTCCCCTTGGGACATGCTGGGTTACAGATCTTCCAGTTCAGAAAGAGGACTTATGGGAAGGAGGTGGCCCTGTAGCCCACCCAACTCTGGAATCAAGCATAAAGGTGACAGAGCCTTCCAGGGACTTCCCTCTAACTCCTCATGACCCTAGAGTGCTGGATGGGGCTGAGCTCCCTTTATCCATCCCATAAACACAGTGTTGTTCCAGGACTGCCTACTGGGCCACACATTAAGAAGTCACTGTTCCCACACTCAAAAGCAGTCAAAGTCACTCAGTTTATTGGAAACCATGAGAAGTCTGAGAGAAAAATTGCAAGCATCTGGTATCTCTGGGCACACAAGATGAAGGCATCTATCTTCCGGCATCAGTCCCCCATTGGCAACCACAGGGCCTTGGTCCGTGCTGCATGCAGACTCAGCTCCACTTCTGCCCCTTCGACCTCCTCATCCCAGGCCCTTGGGAAGCCCCTGTTCACCCACACAGACTTGAGGTTTCCTGCAGATGCCCATTCCACAAACTGGGAGCCCTGGGACGGGGAAGCATGTGATTAGCACCGCCAGCAG
The DNA here is from genome assembly GCF_004664715.2 of Peromyscus leucopus. Taxonomy (NCBI): domain Eukaryota; kingdom Metazoa; phylum Chordata; class Mammalia; order Rodentia; family Cricetidae; genus Peromyscus; species Peromyscus leucopus. The sequence goes on from NC_051063.1 coordinate 166,725,305, forward strand.
TTTAGTTACTAAACAGCTGCTTCCTTAGCAACAAGGACTTGTAGAGACCTAATCCCTGACCTAAGGGATTCTGGCCAGCATTCCCTCCAGATGCGGAGGAAGTAGACCCAGGGAATCCCCGTCTTCCCCGGTGCTCATGTTCAAGGCTCTCGCCGATGGGGACTTGCCATCCACCAACAGGCTAGAGCTTTAGGAGGCTAGAGCTGGAGCTTGGCAAGTTGCTAGGGTGCCATCCTTAGCAACAGGTTTTCCAAAAAGGTGATGTCTTTGGGCAGGGGAGGCAGTTAGGCCCTTATTATGAAGAAGACCCTCTTCCATCAGGCAGTAATGGAGCACACCTTTAATCCCAGCACTCAGGAGGCAGAGGCAGGAGGATCTCTGAGTTCAAGGTCAGCCTGGTCTACAGAGTGAGTTCCAGGATAGCCAGGGCTTCGGAGCAACCTTGTCTTTTTTTTTTTTTTTTTTTTCCAAGACAGGGTTTCTCTGTGTAGCTTTGGAGCTGTTCTGGAACTCACTTGGTAGCCCAGGCTGGCCACGAACTCACAGAGATCCGCCTGGCTCTGCTTCCCGAGTGCTGAGATTAAAGGCGAATGCCACCGCCACCTGGCAAAACCTTGTCTTGAAAAAACAAAAGACCCTCTTCCTTGGTGCCTGGACTTTGACCAGGGCAACCTCAGAAGTTGCTGCTAAGGCATTTCTTCCTTTTAGGGGTGAAGCCATCCACCTGTTGGTGACGGTTAAGACTCTGAATACCTGGGCAGAGCCGAAGTACCACAGCGCCTGGACGTCCTGGTGTAAGGCCAGGCAGCGGGTCAGGTGGTCCCGATCTCCGGTCACCACGCTCACCAGGCCAGCAGGGAACAGGGCGGCTACATCCTAGGACGTGAGAGGGATGAAGAGCAATGGGGGCAGGGTGAGCAGTGGGCATCTGGAGGGCTGGAGGGGCTCCCAGAAGGAGCAGGACCTGGGTGACGGACTTGGATGGGATGCTGGGGCTCAAGTTACCATGGCTACCAGGAGGGAGGCGGCCAGCTGAGCTCCTGAAGACCCAGGAGCACAGCAGGCAGGCAGGCAGGGAGGGAGGCAGGGGATTTTACCTGACAGACCTCCAGGGCTGGCAGAGGACAGGCCCCACTAGGTACTAAGATCACAGCGTTGCCGTGGGCCAGGGCAGGGGCCAGCAGGGACACAAAGGCCAACAGAGGCCACTCATCTGGGCACACCACGGCCAGCACTCCGAGGGGCTCCCGAAGCCGGAGCACAGGGCCTCTCATCCCTGTCACCTACAGGGACAGAGGACATGTCAAGGGCAGGTCCCCAGATCCTCTCCATTGCCTGCCCCATCCCCCCACTGACATGCCTCCGGAGCAACTCCAATCAAGTGTGACTAGGGGATGCTGGGAACAAAACCCTGGAGCCCAGTGGCCACTCGCTGGCTGTGTGAATCTGTAGGAGTTAACCCTCTCTGGGCCTGTGTCCCGCCTGGAATCCGCCATGCTCCGGCCTCAGCGTATGGAGTAGCTGGGGTTTGGGGCCCGTGCCATCAGTGTGTTTTGTGGTACTGGAGCGCGCCAGGCATGCTAGGGCTAGGCAAATATTCTATCACTGAACCACACTCCAGTCCTTGTTTGTGTCTGGCTTGTTTTCTGTTTTGCTTTGAGACAGGGTCTCCCTATGTAGACCAGGCTGGCCTTGCACGCAGAGATCTACCTGCCTCTATCTCCTGAGTGCTGGGATTAAAGGTGTGCACTGCCAGGAGGCTGAGTTCAAGGCCAGCCTGGCCTACAGGGTGAGTTCCAGGACAGGCAGAGAAACCCTGTCTAGAAAAAAAAAAAAAGTGTGTACCACAACCACCCAACTTGATTTATGTATTGCTTATTTATTTAACTATTTATCTTTGAGACACAGTTTCTCTGTGTAGCCCTGGCTGTCTTGGAACTTGCCTTGTAGACCAGGCCGGCCTTGAATGGCTTCGTCTGCCTCTGCCTCCTGAGTGCTGGGACTTAGAGCACGCTCCACAACACCTGGCTTGTTTTATTTAATTCCGTATCTGTGTGTGTGGAGGGATAGTTATGTGCTAGGTAAATCACAGAAGGTTGTGAGCTCCCTGATTTGGGTGCTGAAATCAAACCTATCCCCTGCAAGAACAGGAAGTGTTCTTAACTGTGGCCCCACGGCTTTGTTTTTTTGACAAACGGTTTCACTATGTGGCCAAGGCTGACCTTGAACTTGTGATCTTTCTGCCTCTGTTCTCCAAATGCTGAGATTTTAGACCTGCACTACCATATGTGTTGACAAAAGCCTTCTTGAATACAATAGAGCCTATATCACACAGATTTTCAACGGCATAACCTGAGAAGCTCTGACATGGTGTATACTCAAGAACATCCTGGAAATGGTTGGCACTGTAACCCCTCCTGGCCTGCCCGGCCCTCTGGGTTCTCAGCCAAGCACTCGCCTGTCTCTCCTCTCACCAGAGGTTGTTTCTGGGACTGAGCCTGGGCTCGGACCGGGCTGCCTGCCTTGTCCACCTGCTTACAGCTGTCTCACCTGTAGTATCTGGCCTCGGTCTTGAACCTGGGTGCTCCAGAGCTGGAGTCGCCTCACACTCAGCTCTACTTCAGTCTTGGCAACCACAGGCGCTGCTCCGTGGCTCTCCAGTTTTGAGGCCAGGGCTGGCTTCCTACGCTCCAATGCAGCTGCCAGGGCCCACAGCAGGCCCGCTCGGGCCCCTGGAGACTGGGCCGCCCAGCTGTGGGCAAACCATGCAAGTCAGTGGAGGGGTATGGCCGGCCCTAGCTGTTCCCAGATAGCCACCTCTATCCATAGCCCCAACCCAGGGGCTCCAGTCCCAAGTTTACCCCATCCCAGCCACCCTGACCATGTGACCCTCTTACCCAGGGGCAGCCTGGTGAGCGGCCTCTACAGCACCTCGGATATCCTTGGTTCCACCCTCAGCCACATAGCTGCACAGTTTGCCTGAAGAATCCTGGATGGGCCTGGAGCTCCGGGCCCCAGGAGCCTGGAAACGGCCCCCAATGAACAGCCCATAGGGAGGTGCTGGGCTGCACAGAGTGAGGTGTGAGGAGGGGCCGGGGCCACTTAGGCCCTCTGCCCACTACACTGGTTCGACCATCTTAGTTCCCAGGAACCTTTTGGACTCCAATTTTTTCTCTCATGAACTTCTTGGAGGATTCAAACACCTACTCCCAGGAGCCTCTGGAGGCTTCTGAATTCCTAGCCCATGAGTTTCTGTGGTCATCTGAATTCTTACATAATGGGCCTCTAGGACACTCAAATCCCGTTCCTATGTGCATCTAGGAACCCCTGGATTCTTGCTTCTGGAAAATGCAAACACTAAGTAGAACTGAGATTCTCCAGACCTAGGGTTAGGACCACCAGGCCCTAAGACCCAGGAAGCTACACTCAGAACTGGAGACCCCAAGACTGGCTCTGAGTACCCCCCTCCAGCCTCCTCCCCCTTAGACTCCCAGGCCTGCAACAGCTCACCTGGGCCCTGTTTCTGGCCCCGATGGCAGGCTGGAGGGCACAGCAAGGCCAAAGGTGTCATAGTTGAGACTCTCGCAAAGGAAGGGCTCCCATGAAGGTGTCCCCAAGGGCCACAGATACTCATACAGACCCTGTGAGAGACGCATGGTCACAAGGACGCCAGATGAACTCAAAGTGATTCAAGGGCTACTAGGTGTCAGGAGATACAGGGGTGAGATGGACACTCACATCCAGGCCCCCATGCCAGGAAGACCCACTCTCTTTACAGCCACCTGTGGGTACCGCAGGGTCTCGGAGGCCGTGGGCGTTGATCCACACAGTGCCCATCTTGAGCCTGTGAAGCAGGTAAAGATGAGGGGTGTGTGTGTGTGTGTGTGTGTGTGTATGTCTCTGTGTGTGTATGTGTGTGTGTGTGTGTGTGTGTGTGTGTGTGTGTGTGTGATGGCAGTGGGGACAGGAAGCTGGGTCACAGGAGAGGGAGACCCCGGAGCGGGAGCCAGGGCAGGAGGAGCGAGTTCCAACTCACCCATAGGCCAGCTCCAGGGCGGGCCCCAGCCTCTCACTCCACACACTGGCACTGCCTCCCCGCGGCGTCCCATTGGCCAGGGCCAGGGCCTCCTTGGCGGTGCGGAAAGGAGAAGCCACAACCACAGGCCATGGTACCTAGAAGGGGTGTCGGGGACTTGGCTGGAGAACAAGGCCCTCCTGTCATATCCACCCACAGGGAAGCAGTCACTAGTCTTCCCGGCACCAGGTCACAGGGGCCCCAGAATCACCCCGAGGTGTAGTGCTGTTGCCCATGAGTGACTGGGGACGGAGGGCAGGGAGCGATGTCTACAATCTCAGGGGGCTCACCTCGGCCTGGGCACACGGGGCAGCTGGAGGCAGGCCAGAAACCAGGGTCGGAGAGAAGAATGGGCTGTTGGAGGGCACATGCCCAGCCTGGAATACCTGGGGAGGAGGAGAAAGGAGCTACAGACGACTGTCCTCCCTAGACCTGGCCGTACCTCAGCCTCCCTCCTAAACCTCCAGGCTCCAGCTCTCCTCTCTAAAGCCAGGTTTCCAGGCTCCAGCCTCCTTACTCGACCTGGCATCTAGACCCTAGCCTTCCTCCCTCAGACGCTGAAGCCCAGAGGCCAACTCCCTTCCTCTCCCGACCCAGGGCTTGTCCTGGGCTTGTCCCCCCGACGGTGAAACAGCAGTGCGATTGGGGCTCACCTGTCCACCCTGGCTTTGGGCCTCGTCCACAAAGCGCTGGGCCAGGTCCCGGGCGGCGGCTCCTCGGGCCCCCATGTCCACTGCCCCGTCCAGCCCCGGTCCACTCCGCAGCTTTGCCATCCTAGCCTGCAGTCGCCTCACAGCCTCCTCCCACACAGACTCCTGGATGAGGAGCCTGAGCCCCCCCTGTTGGAAAAAGGGCACCAAAGTCGGCAAGTCTGGGGCACTGGAGGGGCACAGGCCCCCAGAGGACGGGTCTCCGGGTGGAGGGGCAGCAACAGGCAACGGGTGCAGTGTAGAAAGGTGGTGTCTTGCCCCGCATGGTGGCACATGCGGGGAATCCCGGGAGGATTAGGAGTTCAAGGATAACCTGGGCTACATAGTGAGTTGGAAACCAGCTTGGGCTACATAAGTCCCTGCCTCAAATAATACAAAGCTCCAAAGAACAGAACGTCAACCCACGTTGGGAATGAACACCCCAGGTGTTGGGAGAGCTGTGGCACACCCCTGGGCTTTGGGCACCGAGCACACAGGTCTTACCAGGCTGCGGTCCGACCAGATGGCATCTACAACACCCTCCACAGCCGAGTCCACATCTGCTGAGTCCAGCAGCAGCAGCAGTGACTCTGTGCCCAGGGCCAGGCCCAGCTCAGCTCCCTTGCCTGCTAGGCTCCGCCGCAGAGCCCGTCCTTCCTGAGGGAACCCATGGGCTTCAGTTGTGTGGCAGGAAGGAGCCTCTCGGCCCTTGGCCATGCCCATCCCACCCCCAGCCCTGAGGGTACCTCCACAGCTCCGCAGAAGGCCACCTTCTGGACGCCAGGTTGGGAGGCCAGGACAGGCCCCAGTGAGGCAGGGCCACACACCACATTGAGGATCCCTGGGAAAGAGCCGAGCTCCCCTGCCAGCTGAGCCAGGAGGAGAGGTGTTGGGAAGGCTGGGGGCACGAGAGCCACCACAGTGCAGCCTGGGGAAGGGGAACAACTAAGGAATCCCGAAGTCCAGTTTCTGGCTCTTTCTTCAGATTCTGAGTTCAGACCCCTACCCTCCCCCTTCAGACCCCAAACATCTTGAGGAAAGGGGTTGGGGGCCACAGCCCTCACCTACCCATAGCCAGGGCAGGGCAGACCCTCCACATCATGTCCAGGAAAGAGAAAGAAGACGGCAGGATGAGGCCAACAACTCCTGCAAAATAAATCCCTAATGAGATGGACGACGCTTTCCCGGGTCAGGGGGCTCTGGGGCCTGTAGTTCTCACCCACAGGCCCCCAGCCGGCCAGCGCCTTCTCCTGGGCAACTGCCTGGACCGCATGGTACTGGAGCAATTGCTGGGCCAGTGGGACGTCTCCATCTCGAACTTCTCGAACAGCCCGCCCAGTGACCAGGGACTCCAGGGTCCACAGCAGCTGCTGGTGCTTCTGGGTAATCTTGGCCAACCTTTGGAGAAGATAAGGAGTTGGTCCTCGCCCACAGCAACCTGGACTACAATCCCCACAAGCCTCTGGGGCAGAGCCAAAATTTATCAGGGACAGCAGGGACCAAAGCTGTATAGGAAATTAGTCTAGGGGAGTCTCAAAACCCTGGGGGTGCTGTAGAATGGTCCTGGTCACCAATTACCAACTAGTCCCAAAGATTCTGGGAACTTGAATTTGAGCCTCTGATGCGGTTGCATTATGGGAAATGGGATCTTTACAGCTGTCCCCAAAGTGTGATGGGAAGCAGGGAGCTTAGATTCTAATGAAGTGCTGAGAAACCAAGCCCTTGATATGATAATACTGTGAACTGTGAGAAACAATAGCAGGTTTGGCCACTAAAGCCCCACATGCATGCAGGAAACATGAGACATTAATTCAAAAGGATCTTGGGAAATGGAATCACTGTTTCCAGTCTCAGCCTCTCTCTTCCTCCGCAGGCCTAGCCTGGGCTTCCTCACCGGGTTAGGTGTTGAGCCCGAGCAGCCCCAGGAAGTTGGCTCCAGGTCTTGAATGCTGTCCTTGCTGCCTCTACAGCTGCAGTGATGTCCTCAGCCTGTGCTTGCAAGCAGCTGGCCAGCCTTTCTCCTGCAGAGGCAAGTGGGAGCCCGGATGGGGGAGCCCATGGTAGAGCCAGTGAGGGCAGCGACAACAGCCCTAGCTCCCTGTGAAGTCGGGGCCTTCCTTCTTCAGTCACTGGTCATTGCTCTAAGTCCCAAAGGCAAGAAGCGACTTTCTTTTCCTTTTCTCCCTCCTCGTATGTTTTCAATCGTTATTTATTGATTTGGATTTAGTTATGTGCGTGAGTGTTTTGTCTGCATGTTTCTATGTACACCACATACACACGGTGCCCATAGGGATCAGGTGTCAGATCCTCTGGAACTAGAGTTACAGAGTTGTGAGTCACCATGGAGACGCTGAGAACTGAACCCAGGTCCTCTGTTCTTATCCAATGAGCCATCTCTCGGGCCACTCTCTTACCATGTCTTTCAAATTGATTGTTTGTTTGTTTTGGTTTTCTGAGACAGGATTTCTCTGTGTAGCCCTGGCTGTCTTAGAACTCACTCTGTAGACCAGGCTGGTCTTGAACTCAGAGATCTGCCTACCTCTGCGCCTGGAGTACTGGGATTAAAGGCGTGTGCCGCTACCACTCAGCCTTTTAAATTTATTTTTAACTATGTGTATGTATGTGTGTCTATGTGTGGGTATGAGTACTTCGGTGCATGGACCCCGGCGACCAGCCGAGGGCAATGGATCCCCTGGAGCTGGAGTTACATGTGGTTGTAAGCAGCCTGATGTGGGTGCTGGGAACTGAACCTGGGTCTTCTGAAAGATCAGTAAACACTTCTAACCACAGAGCTGTCTTCCTCAACAACTACCCCCACTTTTTTTTTTTTTTTTTTTTTTTTTTTTTTTTTTTTTTGAAGCGCCTCCCTCTGAAGCCAAGGCTGGCCTGGAGCTCACTCTATAGTTCAGGCTGGCTTCAAACTCACGGTCTTCCTGCTTCAGCCTCTGGGTTGCTGGGATTCCTGGTATGAGCCACCACACTCAGGTTGAGGAAGGGAATTTAGTAGAGAGGGGCTTCAAAAAGCCTTTTTGGGGTGCACTAGGAACTATAATTAGTGAGGCTGTCCTCAGGAGAAATGAGAACGCTCATCCCCACCACCACCCTCAATGGCTGCTCCCACTCAGAGGCTTGAGCAGCAGTAGTTAGGTATGGACATGGCCGCCACCCTGAGAGGTCTCTGTCCCTCCCGAATGACTGGGCTCATCAAAAACCTGTGATAGGGTCCTGGCAAGGCACTGGATTCCTGTGTTCTGGCTTCAGCCACATCCCATTGACATAGTGGCCCAAGAGGCGGTCGTGGGTGTCCAGCCAGGCCTGGAGGAAGAGAGTTGGAGAAGGGCCTGAGGCGGCTGGGGCAGCCAGAGGTCTCCTTGAGGAAACATTCGTGCTCTTTTGGCCTCAGCTGATTTTTTTCCTCCTGTGTCTGTGCTTTTGATTTTATTTTGTGCTGGTGACTGAACTCAAGAACCTACGCTTTGTCAAATTATACTTCCAGCCCTGGTAGTTTTTTTTCTTATTACTACGGTTAAAACAATCTGAAACTCACTATGTTAGCCCGTCCTGCTGCATAGCCTATACAGCCCCAGTACTCAGACCAGCCTGGGCTACACAGCAAAATCTTGGACACTATTTCTTTTTTCTCTGTTTCTCACTCTTTTTGAGACAGGGTGCCATGTAACAGTCCAGGCTGGTCTAAACTCACTGGTGCCGTGAATGAACTGATCCTCCTATCTCCATCTCCTGTGTGCTCCACTATGCCTGACTTAAATATGAAATGTTTAAAGAAAAAAACACAGTTTCTTCCACAGAGAAATGGCTTTAAGTTAATTCTGTTTCCCTGGAAACATGCAGTAGTGGTTTTTTCTGTTTTTTTTTTTTTTTTGGTTTTGGTGCTGGGGATGGAACCCAGGGCCTTGAGCATATTAGGCAAGGACTCTCCTGCTCAGCTTAATTCCAGGACTGAGCTCCACTGACTTCACACTGAGAGGACACCTGGTGTCCAGGACACCGTGTCCCCAGCCAGCATCCTACAAACAAGATTACCTGTGCTTCTCTTTGTCACGTGGGGCTGCTGAGCCAGCCAAGTGCACCCACCCATGTAATCTATCCATCTCGGCCACCATCACTGGGAGAACAGTGAGGACTCGAGGCTCAATGCTATCCAGCCCTGCCCAGGCTACCAGGCTGTGCAGGTCTGCCTGAGGCTTAATGTGTACTTGCTGCACAGGCCTGGCCTAGCCTAGCCTGGAGTCCTAGCTCTGGGGCTTAGCTACCATGTAATTGTTCTTGTTTTTGTGTGTGCACATTGCATGTGAATGCCAAAGTTTGATGTTGGGTGTCTTCCTCAGTTGCTATCTTATTTATTTTTTTTTTTGAGACAGGGTTTCTCTGTGTAGCTTTGGAGCCTGTCCTGGATCTCGCTCAGTAGACCAGGCTGGCCTTGAACTCACAGAGATCTGCCTGGCTCTGCCTCCCGAGTGCTGGGATTAAAGGCGTGCACCACCGCCGCCTGGCTCATTAATTACACTTAATGATATTAATTACATTTGTGGTATTCATTGATTACATTCACAGTATTCATTCAATAACTGTATTTATGATATTCATTAATTACATTAATTGTATTGATTTATTACATTCATGATATTATGTCCTGATACTGTCATCCATCTGTGGGGTTTTTGCATCACACAGAGATTCTGTACTTGGGAAATTACTGCTTTACATTCCTTTCATCTCCGTCTTGAGATAACATCTAATCTTTCTGTGGTATGAGTGTTTTTCATGCATGTATGTGAGTGCAGTGCCCACATGAAGTGCCCACCGAGGCCAGAAGACAGAGGCAGTGTCCTGGAACTGGAGTTACAGTGGTTATAAACAGGAGCAGCAAGCTCTCTTAACTGCTGAGCCATATGCCCCGTCCCTCCGTCTTTCTATCAAAGAGGGTCTCTCACTGACCCTGAAGCTCACAGTTTCAGTTAGACTGGCTGGCCAGCAGGCCCAAGGATCTTCCTGCCTCAGCCTCTTTCTTTCTTTTTTATTTTTTTGGAGAGAAATTTCATAAAATGAAAACCTTTAATGGCTGATAAACATGAGAAGATGGACCCCATTGGTCAGCAGAGAAGGGAAACCGGCAGTTCAACCCCTTGGGAGAAAGACTCCGCCTCTTTCACAGGGGTCACATGTGTAATGGGATTACTGCTTCTTTTGTTGTTGTTTTGTTTTGTTTGAGACTAGGTCTTACACCCTGGCTGTCCTGGAACTCACTCTGTAGCCCAGGCTGGCCCAGAACTCACAAGCGATCCACCTGCCTCTGCCTCCCAGGCGCTGGGTTAAAGCTGTGTGCCGCCATGTCTGGCTGTCCCGGGTTGACCTGGGGCCAGGGTATCAGGGCTCAGGTCCTCATTCTTGTGTGAGAAGCACTTTACGGAGCTGTCTCCCCAGGGCTCTAACATGTAACCTTAGCCAGGGGCTTATTTATTTATTACTATTATTACTTTTCCAGACAGGGTTTCTCTGTGTAGCCCTAGCTGTCCTAGAACTCACTCTGCAGACCCGAGATCCGCCTGCTTCTCCCTCCCGAGCACTGGGATCAGAGGCATGCACCATCCCCCAGGCTTAGCCAGGGTTTCTAACTCTCTGCCTCTGCTAGACCGTCCCCAGGTCTGCTGACAAGGAGATGGATTGACGTATGGTGAACACCTGCAGGTGTAGTTCTTCCTGTGACCTTTCCCGCACCCTCCTCTTCATGCATGTTTCTTGCTTTCTCTTCCTGCTTACATTTTTGCGGTTGTTAAATCCAACATCTACTTCCCACTTCCTGTTGCTTTTCCCTCATCTTGACAACTGGCGTTGTCATTTTTATTTACCTTTTTTTTTTTTTTTTAAAGGAAAATGGGCTTGTGTGGTGGCGTATGTCTACAGTTCCAACACTCAGCGTGGCGAAGCAGAAGGATCGCCAGGATTTAAAGGCCAGCTTAGGCTACACAGGGAGACCATGTCTCAAAAATGGAAAAAAAAGAATGTGGCAGGGTGAGGAAACATCTGTCAGTAAAATGCTTGTCTTGCAGTTATGAGGACCTGAGCTCAATCCCCAGGACCCATGAGAAAAAAGTGGACTGTGGTGCACACACTGGTAAGCCCTGTGTTGGGAAGGTGGAGGAGGAAGACTCTTGGGGCTCAAGAGAACCAGTCTAGCCTATTTGGGGAGATCTAGACTAGTGAGACACTGAATCAAAACAAAGAAGGCTGGGGCAGAAGAGCTGGCTCTGAAGATAAGCGCACACACTGCTCTTGTAGAGGACCCATGTTTGGTTCTCAGAACCCACAGCAGGCAGCTCACAACCACCTGCAACTCCAGCTCCAGGGGTCTGACACCCTCTTCTGGCTTCCTTGATCACCCACAAGCACATGCACATGCATACACACACAGACACATAACCATAAATAATAAAAATAAATCTTGTCCAGGTGTGGTGGCGCACACCTTTATTCCCAGCACTTGGAAGGCAGAGGCAGGTGGATCTCTGTGAGTTTAAGGTCAGCCTGGGCTACAGAGCGAGATCCAGGACAGCCAGGAAGGACTACATAGAGAAACCCTGTCCCAAAAAGTAAAAATAAGAACAAAAACCCAGAATAAAGAGATAAAAATCTCCCCCAACCCCAGACAGGGTTTCTCTCTTATAGCTTTGGAGCCTGTCCTGGAACTCTCTGCAGACCAGGTGGCCTCGAACTCACAGAGATCCACCTGCCTCTGCCTCCTGAGTGCTGGGATTAAAGGCGTGTGCCACCTGTGTGCCTGGCAGTAAAAATAATTTACAAAGAAAAATTGTCACCCAAAAGTCCCAAATTGAAGTGTCCACAGGGACAGAGCCATTTTGGAAGTGGGGCCATGGGAACATGAGCTGGGCATTAAATACTAATAACTGACAGTTAATGAGGCTGAATGATGGAGAGCGTGCTGGTTGTGTAACCAAACCCTTATCTGTTAGAAATAAACACCCCATGTTTATGGGAAAGCAGCCTGACAGCTGGCATTTGTCTGCACTACTCTTGAGAGCAAGGAAAGAGCACAGGGAACACTGGACTAAAAGATAACTGTTGAGCTTGAGTGATGAGTCCATGGGAGTTCCTGCGAGCAGCTGCTGTGTGAGAGATGGAGAAAAACAAACTCCCCAAAGAATGTCCACAAGGTTCTGGCAGGCCACAGGAGTGGAGAAGAGCGCCTCTTGGACACTGATTGCTGAAAATGTCTCCAAAGTGGCCTAGACAAACGGTTCCAGATGGGTTCTGTCAGGGAACTGGAGCCAGAAGGTTGCCAAACTTTGGAATTTTATTTTTGAGAGAAATTAGAATTCAGGATGTTTAGATGGAATTAATTGTACAATAATTGACAATTCCAAAAACAAAGCTCAAGCCAAGGAAAACATGTTTGCTGGTTGAGTTGCCCAGACTGTAAACTGGAGGCCTCTGTTGGAGTAAGGGGTGGGGGTGGGGGCGACAGACCAGGACACGGGACTGATGGGTCCAGAACCTAAGGCGTGGTGACAGGCCCAGCTCTTTCTCTCACTCTTGGGACTGTTCTGGAACTCATAAATCACCCGCCTTGGCTTTCCAAACGCTGGGTTACTGCTGTTTGCCACCATTATCCAAACTCCTTTAAGCTGTGTGGACTATGGGCAAAACGATTCACCTCATCGACCTTGTGTTCTGTCACTAAAATAAGAATAATTTCCTCTCTGCTGTTCTGGGGATTAAGTAAAATCACGCTTAGCACAGAGGCTGACACAGTCCATCCATCCACCTCAACCTTCAACCTGTTACTGTTTCTCCACCTCTAAGCAGCCTCCCTCCGTGGCGACCCTTCTCTCACCTGCGTCTCTATTTCTAGGTGCTCCTGCAGTACAGCCTCTTTTCACACTGGCGGCTCTCTGGTTGGTTATCTCCACTGCAACTGTTTGTCCAGAAGCACAAGGGCCAAGCAACACTAGCCTCCATCTCTAGGACCGATTCGGTCTCCACGTCACCAGAGCTCAGTGTCCATCCTATCCTGGACTCTCCATGCAGGAACAAGCAGGGCTGGGATCCTACCCTCTTAACCAGTCACCCTCCCTGCATCTCTTGATGAGCTAGCTTGTCTCAATCTTAGGCTTGAAAGCCATTCGACAGTAAAGACAACGTAGGCTCAATCTTGTTTATGAGGACACCTTTCTCAAGGATTGGGCTGTGCCCCACGTGGAACCTTAACTACACGTGCTTCTGTACTGCCTGTTCCCGGAAATAGCAACCATGCCTTTGTTTCCAAAAGTAATCGTAACCATCTTACAACCCTACCTTGTTACAATCACCTTGCAATCTTGTTTGTTTCAGGAAGGTCGTCATGACTAACTTGTCAAGCTTATGTTCGGCTCCTGTAACCCCAAAGGCTATTTTGACTGCCAAATCCCCTACTGGAAACCCTGAGCTATAAAAACCTTGTTTTCCTCACATCCAAGGCAGATCTCTGAACCTCGCTTTAGGGGAGGAATAAAAAAGCTTGCTCTAATTAATTCTGCCATGATGATTTGGGTCGGTGGTCTTTCTCCTCGAATCTTTGGGAGTAACACTCTAAACGTGAGTGTTATAATGCTAGCTAGCCTTCCAAAGCTGGAGCCCTTTTGCAAGTGAAGGGACTCCCCTTAAAGTTTAAAGGCTTCAACTTGGTCATCTCTCCAACCTCTTTAATACCTGCCTGGATACTCGAAGAACTTGTGGGACCACAGGCAAAAATCCCGGGCACACTACTAAATTCCACCAGGACGCTAAGAGGGTCCTGGGAGACCCCGAGGGGTTACAAGAGCCCGAAGAAGCCCAGGACCATGGGACTCTTAAGGAATAATTATGAAATATGAAACTCTCCCAATGAAACCCATTAAATTTGGGGGGATCAAATGCCCTGAGGACATTCAAAGGGGCCGGGGATCATGGGAGCACCATAATGGTATTCACAAGAAGTTCTGAATGGACTTGGGGTTCTGAGCGTGCCCGTGCGCCTCCAAAGTGCCAGGGGCCCCAAGGAGCCACGGTCGAGCAAGGTGAGATGCCTGCCGAGCACCGCCCGTCCCTGGGAGGAAACACCACAGCGGCACACGGGACCGTACGGCATGCAGGACCGCACACCGCGACACGCGGACCAGTCCCTAACCCTGGGTTCAAACCCGCGGGGATCACGTGAGCCGAGGGGGCGGGGCTTCCGGGAATGCCGCAGTGGATGACGGGAGCCCGCGCGCCAAAAGCGCCGGTCGGTTTGAGTAAGGGAGCCGCCGGCCGCCGCCAGGCACGCTCTTACCAGTGCGCATGCGTGGCTCTCCGGCGCCGGTCCGTACTCCAGTGTCGTGAAAATCTCGCGGGCGCAGGGTCGTGCACGCGTAGCCGCCATCGCTCGCCGAACGCCTTCCCTGAAGGACCGCCGGACGACCTGGCCCTGGGGAACGCGGAAGTCCGAAGGGCGGCACCGCCCACTCCAAGGGGGCGGGGCCCATAGGGCCCGGCGCGCTATAGGGCGTGCCCCGCCCACTCCAGAGCCACGCCCTGCCTCCGATGGGCGCACGCTGGGAAATGTAGTTTCGTGGGTAACAGAACTGGGGGCAGTCTCCGCACTAGCGAAAGGGCTCTGACTTTGGTAGGACAGCATATTGTCATTTTGACTTTTTAGGAAAAATAAATTGTTTTGTTGAGACAGGATCTCACTATGTAGCTCTGGCTGTCCTGGAACTCATAGATCCGGCTGGCTTAAACTCAAAAAGATCTGCCTAACTCTGTCTCCGGAGTGCTGGGATTTAATCCACACCTGGCAGGAAAAAAAATGTTCTTGATGTTTTCCTACCTAAAATATTGGCGGTGGAGGTAGAAAGAAATAACTGGGGGAGGTCGTGCAGCTTTTAGTCCAAAAATCCGTTAGGGAACAGACTGGCACTAGGTCTCAGTGAGATTTATTTTCCTCCAGGGGAGCGGGCCAGGTTGGGGGTGGGGCGGGGCTGGGGGACAGAGACTAGGGAGATGGGAGGAAAGGGGCAAGGGAGAGGGAGTGGAAACGATATTTGTTCTGGAGGGCCAAAGGCCTGCATTTGGATAAAGTCCATAGGCAAATGGCAGTTATAAAGGGAAAAAGAGGAACCCTGTTGCTGCGGGCCGCAGGAATATCATATGAACTCAGCTGGTTATGGCAAAGTCACTACCTGGAGGGATCGGGGAATTCCTCCAGAGGAAGCCAAATCCCAAGGGGCTTTTGGTGTTACTTGGCTTGTTATATATCAGCTGTATTCTGTTATGAAAATCATGTGTGCCTTCATAGCTTTCCCAATTGACTTTCCCCTAAGAAGGACTAACAGTGTGGACCAATCACTCTCTGGACATACACATTCCAGGTATTTGGAGAACAGCCTCAGGAATGGCTTTCTCTGGGATCAGATTATCTCCCTTAGCCACTTTCAAGGACTACAGGAAACACCACCCAGGTGGGCACCCAACAGTGATAACAGCCCACATGTGAGTCTCCTGACTTAAGATAAATTCCACAAGGAGACACCGCCCAGGTGGGCCCCTACTTCCGAGGACTAACAGTGATAACAGTCCACGTGCAAGTCTCCTGACTTAAATTCCACAAGGGGACACCGCCTAGGTCAGGTGGACATTAAGTAATAGCTTTACACAATTTGGTTCGGACCCTCCCTTTATATACTGGGACTTCCAGGGCACGGGATGGAGAAGAGAAAAGAGAATGGAAGAACTAGATGGGTAAGAACTTGAGAGGAACAAGCTGAGATGGGGAAGAACTAGATTGAAGGGCTAAAAGAGAGGACTAGAGGAATGAGATGGAAGATGAGGAAGAGCCAGTTGGGGAAGAACAAGATGAGGAAGAGCCAGATGAGAGAGAAGGAGATGGGAGAGGAGCTGATAGGGGAAAGAACTAGATGGATGAGAACCTAGAAGGGACAGAACTAGATGAAGGATTTAAGATAGAACCTAGAGGGGACAGTAGATAAATATAGAGAAATTAGGCAAGAAAGGAGCTAGACATGAGAGCAGAATAGAAGCTGTGTAGAGAGAGAACTATAACAGAAGAATAACGTGTATGGACTAAGGAGTTTTGTGTACATAGATTCATTTCTTTTCATCAAAGATTACAATCAACTGGTTGTAGATTCTTCCTGGACCCTAGGAGGAGCTATGGAAGGGCTGGACTCCTGCCCCCCCCCCCCCCCCCCCCGGGTTAGGATGAGTTGGTTTGCTTTGATTGGCATGTTAATTAGGGCACTGCTGGTCCGCTTAGCCCAGGAGGAGGAAGTGGTCAAACGAGGGAGCAGACCTTGGTGACTAACTTTAGGGATGTAATCTATGGTTTAGCAAGGGAGAGGGAAGGAGGAAGGGCAAGGCCTGCTAGAGCCCCTTCACCCTAGAATTTGGTCTCTAGACTAGGCTGGCCTCGAACTTAGAAATACTCCTCCACGTGGCGGCACATGCCTTTAATCCCAGCACTCAGGAGGCAGAGCCAGGCGGATCTCTGTGAGTTCGAGACCAGCCAGGACAAGGCACCAAAACTATACAGAGAAACCCTGTCTGGGGATGCTGGGTTTAAAGGCATATGCCGCTACCACCCAGCTAAAAATATTTATCTTCCTTGTACTTGTTTGGGTTTTTCCGCGTGTGTGCGCACCACGTGTGTACAGTGCCTACGGAGGCCAGAAGATGGCTGGAGCCACAAGAGTTACAGGCAGTTGTCAGCAACCATGTGGGTGTTAGAAATAACCAGTCCTTTCCAAAGCAACGCATGTTCCTAACTGCCGAGCACTCTCCCCACCACTACTATTTTCTTTTCTTTAAAACAAGCAAAGATTTGCTTCTATGTTATGTGCAGGGTATTTTGCCTAACTGCATGTCTTTTTTTTTTTCGAGACAGTGTTTCTCTGTGTAGCTTTGCGCCTTTCCTGGAACTCACTTGGTAGCCCAGGCTGGCCTCGAACTCACAGAGATCTGCCTGGCTCTGCCTCCCGAGTGCTGGGATTAAAGGCGTGCGCCACCACTGCCCGGCCTGATTGCAGGTCTTGTGCATCATGTACATGCAGTTTCCCAGGAGGCCAAAAGAGGGCGTTGGACCCCCGTAGAACTGGAGTTACAGGGGATTGTGAGTCTTCATGTGGGTGTTGGGAATCAAATTCTGGAAGACTAAATAAACCAGGTGGTGGTAGCCCTGGCCTTTAATTTCAGCACTTGAAACGCAGGAGGATCTCTCTGAGTTCGAGGCCAGCCTGGTCTACAGAGTGAGTTCCAGGACAGGCTCCAAAGCCACACAGAAACCCTGTTTCAAAAAACAACAATAAAACACACAAACAATTCTGGAAGATCAATCAACACTCAAACGCTGAACCATCTCTCCAGGTCCGTCCCCACCCCTCACCCCGCCCGCATGACTTTCCGTATAAACAAAAACCTTCATTTTGTTCAAAAAGGACAGTTAATAGCATTGAAATTGTGTGTGTGTGTGTGTGTGTGTGTGTGTGTGTGTGTGTGTGTGTGTTGGGTGGGATCGAACCCAGAGCCTACACATAATAGACGAGAGCTACACACAGAGATGTTAAATTCTCAGAGTGCCAATCCTTTCTGCACTGTAACGCCTGCAGTTGTTAGGGACGGGCGGAAGTGTAGGTGTTATTGGTTCAGGAAGTGTGTCATTTCACGGTGCTCCTCAGCCCCTATTTTGATTGGCTGGTTAGGGGGGCGTGACTTCAGCTTTCTAACACAAATGGTCGGCTTGGGTGCCTTTGGATGATAGGGCGCTGCAGTCATCGGAAGTGTGGCTATTTCAGGTCCTTGGTTACAGAGACCGGAAGTGTGGCTTTCACTTACGCATCGGCCAAACAGGATCAATCAAGACACCCAACAGACTTGAGGACGGTGCCTTCATCGTAATGAATGCGTAGACCATTCCCGGCACAGACTTAGAGTTCTGGGTAGGGCGCTGTGTGTCAGGGATCGGCTGAGGCCCTGCGATAGGCTGGCTTCGCTGATCCGGGAAGTCGACACGTTTTGGATGCCTTGGACTTTTTCCCAGGGCCATGGCGGACTCGAAGCTTCTGGCCCCAGAGCTGAGCGACGCAGAGTCGATGGGTGATGAGACGGGGCGATTTCAGGAGCTGCTACTGCAGGTGCGGGCTGACAGAACTTGCGGGGACCTGGGTGTTGAAGATTTATACATTGGCGCTCAGAGACGCGACTTCGGTTCCCAGAATGCCCTACGGCAGCAAGGAGGCCTATGGGAATTGTAGTTTTGTTTGGCTCAAAGTTTACTAGGTTTTAAAAGAAATGGAATTGGGGTGATCTTGGGAGTCTTCGTAAAAAGAAAAGGGGGCCTAGACTGTGTAATATAACAAGTGAGCCAGGTGATGGTGGCACACACCTTTAATCCCAGCACTGGGGATGCACAGACAGGCAGATCCCTATGAGTTCGAGGTCAGCCTGATCTACAGAGTGAGTTCTAGGAAAGCCAGGGCTACACAGAGAAACCCTGTTTCAATAGTAATAATAAAATAATAATAATAATAACAATAATAATAACAACAACAATAATATAACAGTAAAAAACCATGTGATCCCAGCTGTCACACAGGAGCTGTCCTAATAAACGTTTGGAAGCAGGTGAGGGGTTTGATAGGGCAGAATTATCATGGAGGTTGTTTTTCCCCACAGGCTTCCAAAGAGCTCCAGCAAGCCCAGACAGACAGACCAGAATCTACACAGATCCAGCCCAAGCCTGGTGAGAAATAGATACAGATAGAGGGATGGATGGATGGATGGATGGATGGAGATAGAGGGATGGATGGATGGATGGATGGATGGATAGATAGGCGTAGAGTATCTCAGAGCGAGGACTGGAGACCCTCAGAGAGGTCAGTGGACTCTAAGGGCAGGGGGCACAGAGGATGAAGGAGAGAGATCCTAACTGGGTACAAAAGCCTAGAAGTAGTTATGTGAGTGGACAGGCAGGAGGGTCACCTACAAATACTGGACCACAGAAAGCAGAGCGGAAGTGGGTCCAGGGCCTGAGGGAAGCAGAGGGGAACAAAGGGAAAGCAGAGGCTCAGCAGGACAGAGCCAGAGTGAAAGACGTAGCAAGATGGCTGAGCAGGTGAGGCTGCTGCCGGGGAGCCTGGTGACCTGCGAGAGCTGAGTCCTGAACGCTGTCCTCCGACCATGACGCACACCAGCTGTGACACACACACACACACACACACACACACACACACACACACACAGTGCATGTAATAAAATTAAAAGAGGGAAAGAAGTTGGGTGTGGTGGTGAATGCCTATAATCTCAGGAGGCTGGAGTGTCCCAAGTCTGGGGCTAGCCTGGGTATAGAGGGAGACCCTGTCTGAAAAGGGGAGGGTGGGTGAGGCAGAGCGTGGGTGAGAACGAGACTGCTTGGGGATAGATGGCCGAGATAACCCACTTGTGCAGGTTTCTGCATAAAGACCAATTCATCGGAAGGAAAGGTCTTCATCAACATCTGCCACTCGCCCTCCATCCCTCCCCCGGTGGATGTGACTGAGGACGAGCTGCTTCAGATGCTGGAGGAGGACCAAGCTGGCTTCCGAATCCCCATGAGCCTGGGAGAGCCACATGCTGAGCTGGATGCGAGTCAGTACCCTCCGAACACACCAAGTCTGCTCCCTCATGACCCTGCTTTTCTCAGGAGCTTCCAGTCAGCTTTGGGAGCCAGAGGGGGTTGATCCACGTCTGGAGGGAACATGCCCTGGGGCTTTTCACTGAGGTTAAGGAGACTTCAGAGAAGGCTACCTAGAAGAGTAAATGCTCTGATAGAAGATCTGAAGAGTTGGGGGGGGGGTGCACGCCTTAAATCCCAGCACTCGGGAGGCAGAGCCAGGCGGATCTCTGTGAGTTCGAGGCCAGCCTGGTCTACAGAGAGAGTTCCAGGATAGCCAGGGCTACACAGAGAAAGGCTGACTCAGAAAAGATTTGAGGCGTTCGTCAGGCAACCTCAGAGAAGAGGGTGGTAGGCGGAGAAGACAAGTGAGCTGGGCGTGGTGGCTCACTCTTCTAAATAGCTCTTAGGATGCTGAGGCAGGAGAATTGCTGAAAGCTAGAGGCCAGCCTGAGCTACAAGGACCAGGGCCAGAGTCTGGGGGGTACAGTGATTTGATTGATGGACCAACAATCAGGAGAGACTGGAAGTGTGGACAGCTGGCGTTCTCTAGAGTGGAAATGAGCATTTTCCTAGAGGTGGGTGGGATAGAGTGAGGTGATTCTTGGGGTCACTGGGGAGTATCAGGGTCTGTCTTGGGGATGTGGACATCAACCTGGAGTTGAGCCTGGAAGCCAAGAAGGACCTGGTCTGAGTCGTCTGGGGAGTAAATCGTAGCTGGCTCTCACTTCCTGTGCCGTGGTCTCTGGCCCTTGGGTAAGTTTTCCTTATGGGTGTTACTGGAGGGTTGCAAAGGCCTCGTTCCCTCTTTCCACAGAAGGCCAGGGCTGCACTGCTTATGATGTCGCCGTCAATAGCACCTTCTACCTGAGGATGCAGGTGGGACCTGTGTTATGGATAAGGCCCGGGAGGGTGCTTCCGCCAGCCCCCCCCCCCCCCCCCACCGCATCTCTTCTTCTCACCTTAGAACAGCGATTTCTTGAGGGAGCTGGTGGTCACCATCGCCAGGGAGGGCCTTGAGGACAAGTATGGTTTACAGCTAAATCCGGGTGAGGGTCTCGAGGGGTCCAGTGGGCCAGGAGGGGGTGGAGCTTCTCAGAGTGAGGGTGGGGCCGCGAGGGGGCGGGGCCAGGAGCCTGGCGGGGATGGGGTTGGGGGGTTGCGGGGGGTGGGGGTGGGGGTAGTGGAGGTGTCTTGGTGCATTCCCCAGGAAGGATGGGGGCTAAGGTGGGCAGGGCCTCTACGAGTCAAGATTGCAGTGGTCAGAGCGGAAGGTGTCTAGGGAGGCGGCCCAGCCCCTGTGGACTGGGAAGCACCACTTGAGGGGACCCCACCTCAGCGATCTTTGACTCCCCAACCCTCAGAATGGCGCATGTTGAAGTACCGGCCTTTCCTGGGGTCCATCTCGCAGCAGAACATCCGTTCCCGGCAGCGTCCTCGGATCCAGGAGCTGGGGACCCTGCAGGGGTGAGCCTTCATACATATCTGGGCTGATGCCTATCCTGGGGGTCTAGGGACTCAGATGGAGCTGAGACACAGAACTGGGCGGAGGGAGGGAGGAACAGCAAGCCAAGTAGAGGGAGCTGGGCTGTCAGAGACCGGGCGGTCACCTTCAGTCTGCCCTTGTTCCCATACAGCCCAGAGCGGCCTCACATGCACCTTTGGTTGGAAGCCCCCGACCTCCTCTTGGCTGAAATTGACCTCCCCAAGCTGGTGAGTGCAGGGAAAAGAGCGAGAGTCTGGACACCCTGGGGCTAAGGCAGGAGGTTTAGGAGCCAAACCCTGGATCTGAAGGAGGAGGCTGGAGCCTGGATTCCCTCGGCCTGGGTTATACCCCTGGAAGCAGTGATGTGGGCTATCCCCAGACCTGCAGAAGTTGCCTCTCCTGGCCCAGAAAACCAACAGGTGCAGCCATTGCTGTCCCGAGTTTGAGTTCCTCGAGACTCATAGTTACCGTCCTTTGATTTTGTCTGCATTGATTTGGTTCTGGGGTTGAAAGCACAGCCTTGCATGCTGTGACCTTGTGGACATAGCTTCCCAGTGCTAGGGGATGTGGGCTGACTGACCTCACCCCCAGGATGGAGCTGGAGGGCTGACGCTGGAGATAGGGGAGAATCTCCTGGTGATGGGAAGCTCTCAGCAGCTGTACCACCTCAACGCCTCCATCCCCCTGCGGATCAACCCCGAGGCCAGCCGGGCTGCTTTCCACCACAGAAGAAAGGTACCCGAGGGCCTTCAGGGAAAGCTGCTATCCAGGGGTCTGAACCCCTGGATCTGTGGGGAGCGGCTGAGACCTGAAGTCCTGGGCTGGAGGGAAGAGAGCTAGGGTAGGGTTTAGAGCCCTGGTTCTGAATCCTCATTCTTTCTTTTCCCAGCAACTGATGGTGTCCATGCCCCTCCTGTCAGTGTCTTGACCAGAATCCCCCTGTATTCCAGATGTGGAGAAGATGTTGGTGTCTTCTCTCAATGTAAAATAAACAGTTTTTCCAGTTCTTTCCAGCTTCAGAAATCAAGACATGGCGGGCGGGAGGGAAGAGGACCATCAGTTCTGACCCGTGTCCGCTAGAAGTCTCTGTCCCTTTCAGGAGGCCCTGGCCTCCTGTCTTCCCTGGCCTCCCTGGGCCCCAGAGCTGACCCTCCTTCCTTGTCCCCAGGACATCCAGGCATAGACTCAGCTCTGACCCCTTCCTTCTTGGACATGACTTCCCTCACTGATGGTGGTCTCACAGCACAGTGTCCCCCACACCACCGACTCTAGCTTCTCCCTTGCTTCTCTAGTGCCCCCTTCTCCGGAATGGCCATCCCCTCGCACAGCGGGTGCTCTCTCGGGACGGGGGCTTGCACTGCCTGGCCTCTTAGCAACCAAACTCCAGCTGCGCCTAGGGTCTCCTGCACTCCATGAACCACATCTGTCCCTGGTCCAGCTTCCTGTCCTGGACGCGCCCAAGTCTAGGTCCTGAACCCCCAATTCACTTCCTCCTGGCTCAGCCTGCGCTGGTCCCTCTTTTGGGGCACTCCCATGCTACTCCCCAATATCCTGTCCTCATTTTTGGTGCCGAGGATGTAACTCAGGGCCTCTGATGCAAAGCATATACTGGGCAGTCAATGGTGGCGCACACCTTTAACCCCAGCGCTCAGGAGGCAGAGGCAGGGGGATCTCTGAGTTCGAGGCCAGCCTGGTCTACAGAGCAAATTCCGGAACAGCCAGAGTTCCACAGAGAAACCCTGGAAAAAACGAACAATACCAGGCTTATATTTGTTTTACCATTGAGGAAAAACACCTCAAGGAACCTCTCACCCCCTTTTTAAATTTTTCTTTTTCTTTTTTTTTTTTTTTTTTAAATTTTTCAAGACAGGGTTTCTCTGTGTAGCCCTGGCTGTCCTGGAACTCGATTTTTAGACCATGATGGCTTCAAACTCACAGAGATCCGCCTGCCTCTGCTGGGATCAAAGGTGTGGGCCACCACCGCCCAGCTTTTTTTTTTTAATTAGAGAAAAAGCCTCATGTATCCCAGGCTGCTTTGAAACTTGCCATGAAGCTGAGGATGACCTTGAGTTTATGATCCTCCTACCTCGCCTAAAGTGGGGTTTCGAGTTTGCACCACTGCTATGGTTTATGTAGTGGGGGTGGGGTGGGGTGGGAGGAACCAAACCCATGCTTCATGCATGCTGGGCAAGCACTCCTCCAACTGAGGTGCTTTTCCAGGCTCCACCCCCATGCTGTAATATAAGTTACATTGGTAAATTGTCAGATGTTGTTTGTACTTGTTGAAATCTGACCTTTTTTTGATTTATTTTATATTTTTAAAAAAGATTTATTATGTATATAGTGTTCTGTCTGCATGTATGCCTGCAGGCCAGAAGAGGGCGCCAGATCTCATTACAGATGGTTGTGAGCCACCTTGTGGGTGCTGGGAATTGAACTCAGGACCTCTGGAAGAACAGCCAGTGCTCTTCACCTCTGAGCCATCTCTCCAGCACTTTATTTTACATTTTTGAGAGTTTTGTCTGTGTATGTCGTATGTGCACTATTTGTGTGGTTGGTTCCTGTGGCGGTCAGAACCCCCGGAACTGGAGTTACAGGTGGTTGTGAGCCACAAGTATTTACATAGAGCCACCTCTCCAGAGTCAAAAGCTGACTCTTGAGAAAAGTCTGGCCACAACCTTGTCCCAGACCCATGCACAGTTATTTCAAATGTGCTCTGAGACTCCCTGGCCCTGCAAAAGGAGAAAAGAGAGTACAAACAGCTAAAACATTAAAAAAATCACACCTGGGCAGTCCAGAGGATTCCCTGAGTAAAGCTGCTCACTGCTGAGCCTGATGACAGGAGATTCATTCCAGGAACCCATGGTAGGGAGACCTGACTCCCAAAAGGTCCTTTAACCTCCGGAGGTGTGTGCGCTCTGTCTCTGTCTCCGTCTCTGTCTCTGTCTCTGTCTCTCTCTCTCTGTCTCTCTGTCTCTCTCTCTCTCTCTCACACACACACACACACAGATTTCAGATTTATTTGCTTATGAGCGGTTTATTTGCATGTACACTGTTGTACCTGCTGAATTCAAAAGAGGGCGCCAGTAAGGGTGCTGGGAACTGAACCCAGGTCCTGTGCAAGAGTTACAAATGCTCTTAACTACTGAGCCTTCTCTCCAGCCCCAAATATATATGTAGTTTTTAGGTTTTGTTTGGTTTTTCAAAACAGGATTTCTCTGTGTGTCCTGGAACTCGATCTGTAGATCAGGTTGGCCTCGAACTCAGAGATCCACCTGACTCTGCCTCCAGGGGGCTGGGATTAAAAGCATGCACCACTGCCTGGCATACACACACACACACACACACACACACACACACACACACACTTTTTTTTTTTTTTTAATTAAAAACAAGTCGGGCAGTGGTGGCACACGCCTTTAATCCCACCCCTCAGGAGGCAGAGGCAGGGGGATTTCTGAGTTCCAGTCACTATACACAGTGAGTTCCAGGACAGCCAGGGCTACACAAAAAAACCCTGTGTCGAAGAAAACTACAACAACAATAACATGGCCGTACTGTTGCTGAGAAAAGTTGGTCAAGTCAGAAGGGTGTCTATCCTTGTTGGGTATGCCTGCACGACATTCGGGAGGCTGAGGCAGGAGGATGACAAGTTCCACGCTAGTCTCTAGTCGTACAACAGCGACATCTATCCCACCCCAGGATACCGTCAAGCAAACTAGCGAGCCCTGCCCACGTGAGGGCGCAAGGAAACCCAAGCCCTAAGGCTTCTTAGCTAGGACAACCACATCTAGAAGCAAATGGAAACGGGGCGGTGGGGAGAGGGGGCTAACTTTCAAGCGCGGTCGCTGGAGCCTGTTGTCCAGACAGAGGCCATGCCTGGGCCACTGGAGGACTGGTTTCCAGGTCCTGGAAAAGCTTGAGGCTGGGTGCGTTCCTCCTTCCTCCGTCGCCATGGTGACGGTGCGGGCGACTGCCCGGGATTTGGCAGCGGCGGGGCCCCCTTCCCACTCCCTCCTCCTCGCCATCTGCTCCTCCCTCACACCTGGCCGGGAGCCGCGGACGCCGCCTCCGCACGCCGTCCGGGACGCTCCGGCCACCAGGTGGCGCGTGTGCGCGCCTCAGCCGCCTCCCTCCTCCGCGGGGACTCGTCGGAGCCGAGCCAGATCTTCCGAGCCCGCCTGCCGCTCGATCGGCTTCTCTCGTCCCCTCCCGGGCCGCCTCATGAAAATTTAATCCCAAATGCATTTGTGGCCCGGCACGGGAAGAGAGAGACGGTGGGGAAAGCAGGACCCTGCTGAGGCCTGGAGCTGGGGGCGCACCGGGAAAAGCGTTGGTCTGGTGGGCGTCAGGGTTTGAGGGCCACCGCAGAGTTGGTGTTCCCCCCAAGGGATGGAACTGGGGTCTACTGGTGGGGAGAGGACTCAGTGGGTGGGGACAGATCCTGGGGCCCGAGTGGAAGCCACAGCTAGAACAGGCTTAAGGGGAGGAGCCAGACCCCAGAAGGCAGAGACAGAACATAGCGTCCGCGGGAGTAGGGGGACACGTCCGGGGGGGGGGGGGCAGGGTAGAACTCAGAGGGAGGAGATAGGACCCAGCTGATGGGGCCCAGACTCAAAAGAGTGTCATAGAGCCTAGAGCTATTCTAGGCGAGTGCAGAGGGAATCACTGGACACCAAGGGCAGTGTTGGTGGGCCTCGTCGTAGGGAGCGGAATTCAAAGGGGTGAAGGTGGAGGAAAGAGAAGGATGGGGTGCGGACACACCCCGAGGAAAAGTAGAACTCAAGGAGAATAGTGGAATCCGAAAAGGATGGGGAAAGCCAGTCCAGCGGCACAGCCTGTAACACCAGCTACACAGGAGGCTGCAGCAAGAGGATCATAAGTTCAAGGCCAACCTGAGCTGCAGAGTGAGGTATGGGGACGTGCCTAGCATGTGTGAGTTCAAGGCCAGCCTGAGCTGCAGAGTGAGGTATGGGGACGTGCCTAGCATGTGTGAGTTCAAGGCCAGCCTGAGCTGCAGAGTGAGGTATGAGGACGTGCCTAGCATGTGTGAGTTCAAGGCCAGCCTGAGCTGCAGAGTGAGGTATGGGGACGTGCCTAGCATGTGTGAGGCTCTGGGTCCTATCCCTAGTATGGCCCCAAAAATGAAAGGAGGGGCTGGAGAGATAGCTCAGTGGCGATTCCAGAGGCCCTGGGTTCAGTTCCCAGCACCCACGTGGACGCTCACAACTCCAGTTCCAGAGAATTCAATGCTACTTTTAGGTGTGCACGGTGTTAGGCTTACAGGTAGAGCACGGACGGACATGCTGGTAAAACACTCATACATAGAATTAAATTTAAAAAAAAACAACTTTTTTTTTTTGAAACAGGGTTTCTCTGTGTAGCTTTGGCTGTCCTGGAATTTGCTCTATAGACCAGGCTGGTCTCGAACTCAGAGATCCACTTGCCTCTGCCTACCAAGTGCTGGGATGAACAGCATGCGCCACCATGCCCAGCCCTAAACAAAACAACAACAAAACAAAAAAACCCTAACTTTTGGTTTTGTTTATTTTGGTTTTTCTCTGTGTAACCCTGGCTGTCCTGGAACTGGCTCTATAGACCAGGCTGGCCTGGAACTCAAAGATTCGTCTGCCTCTGCCTCCCAAGTCCTGGGATTAAAGGTGTGCGCCACCATCACCCAGCTGTTTTTTGTTTGTTTGTTTTTTGAGACAGGGTTTCTGCCTCCCCAAGTCCCAGGATTAATTAAAGGCTTGCATCACTTCCTCCCAGCTCAAAAAAAAAATATTTTTAAAGAAAAGAAAATGAGAAAGCCGAAGATCAGATGGGGAAGTGAGCTCAGGAGCGCAGGGATGTGGGAAGGAGGGACCCAGAGTTATTTGAGAACTGGATTGTAGCGGGTTTCGAGGCAACTCAGAGTTCAATTCCAAGGGCGTGGCCTTGAGATGGCCAGGTGGAGGCTCTGGGATGGGAGAGTTTGAAGGAGAGACAGGGTCTAGCTTGCAAGGCAAGAGGCCTAGCCTACTGGCCTACAGCCCCCAGGTAACTGGGGAAGGAGAGGGCGGGCCCTGCCTGCAAGGGGTGGGGCCTCGTTGGGTGGGCGTGATGCCCCGCCCCGCCCCGCCCCCCGACGTCGAGTCCCGCACCAGCCCGGGGCAACTGGCACTCTCAGCCTGATTCCCCCCAAGCGGAGCTGCGGGGCCGGGCCGGGCCGGGGCGGACCCCGGGATCCCGGACGCGGCCGCCCGGGCCCGCGGGCGGGGGGATTGGCAGGGGACCCGCGTGGGCACAGCCACCATGGAGTTCCGGCAAGAGGAGTTTCGGAAGCTGGCGGGGCGCGCCCTGGGGAGGCTGCACCGGTGAGCTTGGTGGGGTTCCTGGGAGGGGAAGGGTGAGGACGCCTCCTTTCCACCCCGGAGCAGACGGACAGAGGGAGAAGAGAGATGACACCCCGGCACTGTGGGGAGGCCCACCCATCTGTCCAGGATTCCGCCCTGTCGACGCTGGCCTCCCACTGCCTGGTCCACCATCCTCTTCCTCCCCTGCACCTCACCCCACCTTGGGCTTGACTTTTCTTTGAGATTGTGTATCCCTCCCTATTCTCTGGGTGTCTGTCCACCTGTCTCCTCTCTCTGGGTTCCTCGTCTGTCCCTTCCCTCTGATCAGGAGCCATGGAGCTCACTAGCTGTCCATCGGTCCTGACTCTGCGCCTCTCGCACGGCCCTCCCGTTCTTCCTCTCTGGACCGCTGGCCCCCACTCGGGTCTCTGTTTCTCTTGGAATCTCTGACTGTTCCCCTGGACTGCTCTCCCATCTCTTTTCATCCTCTTTCTCAGATTCTGTCCCTAGAGGCATTTAATCTGGAGCTAAAGCGGATTGGGGCTGTTGGTTCTTGTCCTTGAGGGGGGTTAAGCCGAGAGGAAAAAGCTGGGGTATCCCAGGTTCAGGAGGGGGTGGTGAGGGAGTTTCAGGCCACAAAACCAAATTAATCTTGGGAGGTAATGTGGACTTCCCAAGGGATATAGGCTAGAACTGTGTGAGATTTGCTCCCACCCAGGACCATGATTCCAGTGACCCCAGTGTCCCTTGAGGTAGCCTGGACACCTCCCAGCCTCACCCCCAACCCCAGCTCTGGCTCCAAGTCAGAGAAATTACTCAGCTCTCCAGAAACCTAAAAATATCTATTCACGGTGCGGGGAGGAGATGGCCTCGTGGGCATGGCGCCCTTAGGGCCCGCTTCCTCCATCCAGGGCCCTGGTCCATCCTTACGTGGTCCTCGGTCCATCTCCCTGGGCCGCCTGAGTCTAATGTCAGTCCGACAGTCCAGCTTACTGTGGCTCACATCCTGGCTCCCAAGTTACCCCACCCTCTGGTAACACCAGAGGAGAGGGATAGGGGTGAGGTGGACAGAGGGAGGCAGGAGGTGCAGTGGGGGGGTTGGGGGAGCTGAGATGGCTTCACCTCTCCTAGTTTTCCAATCCCCATCCCCTCCCCACCCTTTTTTCTCGCCTCCTTTCACGAGTTTCTCAAAATACACCAGTGTGAAGTCAGGGGAGAGAAAGACGTGCTGGTGGGGGGGCTGCAGGGGTGAGAGCGGGAGGGGGGTGTTCTTTAGGCCCTCCCTCTCAATCTCTCCACTTCCTTTCCGGCCCCCAGCCTTGCCTTTCCTCTCCAAACTCAGAGACCCCAGGAGAAGCAACATAAAGCTGGGGAGGTGGCAAGCATTTATTTGCTTACAGAACCAGAATTCACTTTGACAGAGGGGGTGAGCATCGATGGCTGAGGACCACACTTATCATTTGAACACAGATCATTCTTCCCAAGCCTGGAACGGGATAAGAGCTACAGATGTTCCTGGAGATGGAGAAGGCTGGTGCTAGCTGGGGGCTGGGGGTGTCTTTTGGACCAAGATAACCCAGGGTGTCTTCGGACAAAGAGGAGCCGGGAGCCAGGGCGTTTTGCTTCTTCCGGCCAGGTTCTGGGCAGGGCAGTGCTGGGGGTCAGGAATGGATCAGGCCCAAGTTGCTTTCCTCCTGTGTGACCTTGGACCTGTGACATCTGTTTTTGAAGTCTCAGTTTCCTAATTCTATGATAGGAAGAA
The DNA here is from genome assembly GCF_004664715.2 of Peromyscus leucopus. Classification (NCBI taxonomy): domain Eukaryota; kingdom Metazoa; phylum Chordata; class Mammalia; order Rodentia; family Cricetidae; genus Peromyscus; species Peromyscus leucopus. Next base: position 166,754,353 of record NC_051063.1, read on the forward strand.
ACCAGAAATCTACCAAGGCATAGGGAAGATGCGGGAGTGGGGAGGCCCTTCAGAGAGCAGCTGAGACTCGGCTTCCTTTGGGGAACTCCACCCTAAGGGACACCTCCCCTCACCAAGTCCTTGGCCTAAGTGGGGTCATTCAGAGAGGAGACGGGGCTTCTCTGTGACTCTTGCTATTCTGAGACAAGGTCTCCGGTAGCCCAGGCTGGCCCTTGAACTCCTGATCACTGCCTGGCCCCAGCTGCACTGCGCTGTGCGGTGGCCGCCTGTGTCCCGTCTCGTATGATACTCAGGATCCCTGTTTGAAAAGCCTGGCTTGGAGAGATCTGACATCTAATACACACAACAAATATCAAAATTCTGGGGCTAGACCCTTGCCTGCAGTTTCAGAGTCAGTCAAATATCAGAAATCAGCCTGGGTCAAATTCCACTCTCACAGGGAATGCTCTGTGGAGGGGAACATGCGGGGTCCTTCTACCCCATGTCGTTCATCCTGGGGGCTTTGATTCCCAGCTCTCGGACTCTGTCTACACCCTCTCTCTTTCTATCTCCAGACCCCCCACTTTTTTTTTTGGACAGGCTCCTGTGCATCTTTGGCTGGCCTGGAACTCAGAGAGATCCTGCCTCTGCCTTAAAGTACTGTGATTAAAGGCGAGCGCCACCATATGGCTTGTTTTGTTGAGACTAAGTCTGGTGTAACTCAGGCTGAATGACCTTGAATTCTGATCCTCCTGCCTCCGCTTCTAAGTGTGATTACAGATGTGTGCCAGTCAGTGTACCTGGCTTCTCGGTGCTGGGGTAGAACTCAGACCTCCCCACATGTTGGCAAGTGCTCTGCCAACTGGGCTGCATCTCTCTTCTCCCTCACTTGTCCCACACTGTGGCCCAGGCTGGTCTGGAGATCGCAGTAATCCTCCTGCCTCAGCCTCACAAGTGCTGGGATTACAGGCGTGAACCACCACGCCTGGTTCCTACCTCCACCCCTTTCTTGCCCGCCCCTCCCCACCTCCTCAAGTCTCAGGATGGGGCTGTGGGCTGTGTTCTTTGGTCCGCCGCCCCTCCCCCCAGGCCGTCTGGCTGTTCTTTCCTCCCCCGTCCCAGTCTCCCTCGCCTCCATCTGTTCTCACCCCTTCCTGGGATCCAGCCGGATCCCCTGGCTGCCTACCCGCCTCAGAGGGGCCACGCTGAACTCTCAAGGTCCCCATACTTCAGGCACCTCATTGGCCTCCGATCATCTGTCCCCGATGTCTCCTCATCTCTCCATTTCCCAATATCAGAGGCTCTCTGCCCTTCCCACCCCACCTCTGTGTCTCTTACTTAAAGTCAGGGAGTTCCTTCTCTCTCCCCTGAGTCTCTGTCTTTCTCTGACCTTCTCTCCTTTCTCTAGGTCTCCGTCATCCCCCCACTCTGGGTTTCTTATCTTTTGTGCTCTCTCTTTCTCTCTCTGAGTCTCTCCCCTTTCATTAGGTCCCCCCAGTTCTCCGTCTACTCCCCATGTTCCTGTCCCACTCTTTGCCTCTCCATCTCAGCACTCTCCCCACCTGTCTCCAGGTCAGGCCCTCCTGCCTCCAGCAGCCTCTCTGGCTGGGAGACAGCCCCTCCTTGAGCTCTATCCATCATCACAGACTCAATCCTGGATGCAGATCGGGCGGAGGCGAGTCACGCTGGGGAATGAATGCGCCAATCTCCCTACCATCTGTCCCCCGCCAGGACACCAGCCACCACTCCCCCTCCCTGCTCCCTAGGCTGACAGTCTGAACCCCAGAGTCCCCAGGGGCCCCAAACTGGACTGCTGGACTCAGCACCATCGGGGACTCCCCAAACCCACATATCTGGGGCCTTGAAGCAGGGCGATCACGGGAAGGGGGAGGGGAGGGGGCTGTCTGTATATATAGCCGAGGTGGCTCGAAGCATCTGCTCTGTTGACACCTTTGCGCAGGCCTCTTTGTACCTTTGCTGACTCAAATAGACTTGGATCTGCATCTGCCAGAGGGGGCTGGGGACATCTTGGAGTTGGCGGTGGGGCTCGCAGGCACCCGCTCTTTGATTCCAAAGGGTGGTGTGGAGTCTGTAACTCCCCAGTGGAGAGAGGGAGAAGGTGACTGAAGATCTTGACTCCAGTGGCCTGGACTCCTGGCACTGGAAGGAATTCCGACTCAGAATTCTGGGTCTGACAAAAGACGTGGTTTTTCCATGCACTCCTCCGTCACAGGGAGGAGAGGGCACCCTGAGTTCTTGGAGGGAGGGAGGAAAGACAGATCAGAGATGATCCTGGTGAGGGCAGCAAAGCAAGGTTAAGCCAGGAACCCCTGTGCCCCGGGAGGAGGGGCCTGGACTGCTGAGACTTTGCTTCTGGCGGCCCTGCAGGTTACTGGAGAAGCGTCAGGAAGGCGCGGAGACACTGGAGCTGAGCGCCGACGGGCGCCCAGTGACCACGCACACGCGGGACCCGCCTGTGCTGGACTGCACCTGCTTTGGCCTCCCTCGCCGCTATATCATCGCCATCATGAGTGGTCTGGGTTTCTGCATCAGCTTCGGCATCCGCTGCAACCTGGGCGTGGCCATCGTGTCCATGGTCAACAACAGCACGACCCACCGTGGGGGCCACGTGGTGGTGCAGGTAGCTGCTCTAGCGAGCCCTGCTCACGGCCCGTGATGTCACACGCGGCCACTTCACACTCCTTCCCAGCTACACTCTGCCCAGCGTGCCTCCCTACAGATCTGCCCTTACTCCGGTCCCTGCCTTCCTAAGCCCCGCCCTGATACAAAGAAAGCTCCACCCCTTCCCATACCAGATTAGGAAATGTCACACCAGTATTAGGTATGATACTTATTACCTCGGTCCATTTTGGACCTTCTAGCCAGTTCTCTTACTGCTGCGTCCCGCGTTTATGTTCTCGGGTCACATTTATATCATTTCACTCCTATCTCAAGCTCCTTCCCAAATTTACCTCTGCCTTTGCCCACCTGATTAGTTCGGGCCCACACCGAAAGCCTTGTCCAAACTCAGATTTATGCTGTTTTAACTTGGGTATTATAGAAGCCATGACCATGACCGGAAAAAGGGGGGAAAAATCTTGGTTTGGTCTGTAGCTTACCTGAAGCCCCATCCTCTGCTCCAATATAATAAGGCGCACCCCTAATTTAGCTACTTCTTGGCCCTGCCTAGGCCCCATACAGGTCTGTCCACAGACAGGAGGCAGTCACTCCCACACTTGGGGATGTTCAGGGAGGGGATACTGAGGTAAGCAAGCAAGTAGCACTAGGCTTCTAGGCAGCAGCGCTTATAGTTAGAGGACCGTATAGGACTAGCTCTAGCAACCTGGAAGAGCGGAGTTCCGGTGAGCTCTGGCTGGCAGGTTTGGGCAGGGGGAGGGGATCTGGTTGCTGGTTGTCTGAGACACGAAATCTGTGGGTGCTGATTGACAGAGGGTAGAGTCTGGAGAGCGGTTAGTGTGATGTGCATTTTGACCCGCAGAAAGCTCAGTTCAACTGGGATCCAGAGACTGTCGGCCTCATACATGGCTCCTTTTTCTGGGGCTACATCGTCACTCAGATTCCAGGAGGATTTATATGCCAAAAATTCGCAGCTAACAGGTACAGTGGCGGCATCTCAAGGTGGCAGAAACTGCAGCTGTGTGTGTGTGTGTGGTGTGTGGTGGAGCTAGAGGTGTGGCCTTGGGTTTGGCTCGGGGATATTGGGAGGGTCCTTGTTTGAGGGCATATCTTAGCGGTGTCCTTGAGTTCTGTGCAACTCGTGGCCTGTTGTGGGCAGGAAGGGCAGATCCTAGCGATGGTGGGAAGGCCAGATGGCCAGAACCACACGAGCACCTCTCTACACCTGCCTTGGTTAGACTCTTTCCTTTCCCACCTTCCCACCAGGGTCTTTGGCTTTGCCATCGTGGCTACCTCCACCCTCAACATGCTGATCCCCTCAGCGGCCCGCGTCCACTACGGCGCGGTCATCTTTGTGAGGATCCTGCAGGGACTGGTAGAGGTAAAGCCGTCCCCTAAGCCCTGCCCCCTCTCTGGCCCCACCTCTTCCCTCTGACCTCGCTGCTCCCTCCCTAGGGGGTCACATACCCTGCCTGCCATGGCATCTGGAGCAAATGGGCCCCTCCCTTAGAACGGAGTCGGCTGGCGACAACAGCCTTTTGTGGTGAGCAGGGACTGGGGACTGGCTCCGGAGTGGGGGGGTTGAGCTGTGATGCGGCAGATTCCAGGGCTGAGGGCGGGCTGCTCTCTACCCTCCTTGTCTCCTCAGGTTCCTATGCTGGGGCAGTGGTTGCCATGCCCCTGGCGGGGGTCCTGGTGCAGTATTCGGGGTGGAGCTCTGTCTTCTATGTCTATGGTGAGGGGACTCAAATGTATGGTTCTGGGCGGCACTGGGGCTGAGTGAGGCCAGATGTCACCCCGCTCCCCTCCCGCCCCGCCCCCACAGGCAGCTTCGGGATCTTTTGGTACCTGTTCTGGTTGCTGGTCTCCTATGAGTCACCGGCAATGCACCCCAGCATCTCAGAAGAGGAGCGGAAATACATCGAGGATGCCATCGGAGAGAGTGCCAAGCTCATGAACCCCGTTACGGTGCGGCGCGGCCGTGGGACCGGGCAGGGAGGACCCGAGTGTGCTGGCTCAAAGCTGTGCAGCGACTCAGAGAGGACAGGACTGCCAAGCAAATGGGGCTAGATGGGGTGTGGCCATACAGGCAGCTACTTCAGGGGCTGAGGCAGGAGGATTGCAAGTTCGAGGTCAGGCTATAAAGTGAGTTCAAGGCCAGGCTGGGAAGTTTAGTGAAGCTTTATTTCAAAAGTGAAAAGTGGGTTAGAGGTATAGCTCAATGGTAGATCACTTGCCTAGAATACCCCAGTGAGGGACTGGGGGTGTGGCTCAGTGATAGAGTGCTTGCCTAGCATGCATGAGGTCATGGGTTCTATTCCCATTACTGAAAAAAAAAAAAGAAAGAAAGAAAAAGAAAAGAAACTAGCTGGGCTAGATTCCATATTAGGCTGGATGGAGTTCGAGAATGGCAGGTACTGGACATAGAGTTAGGTACAAGGTGGCTGAGTTACAGCCACGGATGAGGCCTGGTTAAAAGCAGGAGAGGGGGATTAGAACTTGAGATTTTGCTAGATATTGCTGTGCGTACGGCTAAACTTTGTAGCGCGATTGAATAGACATTTTACTGGGCTCACATTTATGGGTTATCATGGGGTTTAATATCTGGAACTCAAGGAACCTCTGGGGAGTCAGGCCCCATCTTTTGTCCTTGTGATGCAACCTTAAAGCTGGAGTTTTAGAATTCCTAAGTCCCCAGGAGTGAAGATGTGGCCCGTGCTAGAGGCTTCAGTGAGCTAGGGTGGGGTCCCTGAAGGGACATGAAGTTCCCAAGCCCTGGTGTCTGCCTTAGCATGGTCTGCTCTCCCCTCCGCCCCTCCCAGAAATTTAACACCCCCTGGAGGCGCTTCTTCACGTCCATGCCAGTCTACGCCATCATCGTGGCCAACTTTTGCCGCAGCTGGACCTTCTACCTGCTGCTCATCTCGCAGCCCGCCTACTTTGAAGAAGTGTTCGGCTTTGAGATCAGCAAGGTTAGGGTGCAGGAGTCTGGGCTCGGTGGGGGTGAGGGAGAGCGCGCCTGCGTGCCTAGGCAGGACCGAGGAGGCTGTGCTCACCCAAGGGGAGGGGCTGCCTGTCCACCTGTTCCCACAGGTGGGCCTGGTGTCGGCGCTGCCGCACCTCGTCATGACCATCATCGTGCCCATCGGAGGCCAGATCGCCGACTTCCTGCGCAGTCGCCGGATAATGTCCACCACCAATGTGCGAAAGCTGATGAACTGCGGCGGTGAGTGGGTGCAGCCCGCGTGGAGCCCGCGCGTGGAGCAGAGCGCAAAGGGGAGGGTCTGATGGGCAGGGTAGAGGTGGGGGCCACAGGGCGTGGCTGACCCGACCCCATCTGAGGGAGTAAGGGCCGTGTGCAACACTTCCGGGAAGCCAGGGTTGGAGACCACCATGTGGGAAGGGTAGGCAGATGAGCGGTCTAGAGATGACACCGAGCTGGAAGAGTGGGACCTTCCCGAGGTGAAGCCAGACTTAACTAGTCTGGGGGTGGGGGTGGGGATGGGGGTGCTGGGACTGGGGGAGCTGAGTCCTGTATAACCCTAAAACCTAAAGTCCTATAACTCTAAAATGGCCACAACTGGGGTTTTGGGGAGATAGGTCATGGGTGGAGACTTGGGAACACCAGACTGTGAGTGGGGGACCTAGCAAGATGGTTGAGAATGGGGACCAGGGGAGATGGGGACCTGAGTGGGGTCCTTATGTGATAGGGACACAGAAGTGAGTTCTGAGGGTTCAGAGATGGGGTGTTGGGTCTTGCGGAGTGTGGCTTAGTCAGAAGGTGGGACACTGGGCCCTTGTAAGGCAGAGCCGTCAGAAGATATGGCTTGGGTGGGTCTTGGGGAAGCAGGACCCTCTCTGGTTTGGGGAAACTGGTCAGGTGTTCTGCAGGTCAGAGTGGCCAGGTGGGGTCGATAGAAGGGGGCTGGGGTGAGATCACGGCTGGGCATGTGGGCAGGATGGCCAGTAGGGTCACAACGGGTACTTGGGAGACATGGCCCTCCGCAGGCTTCGGGATGGAAGCCACGCTGCTGCTGGTGGTCGGATATTCACACTCCAAGGGTGTGGCCATCTCCTTCCTCGTCCTGGCTGTGGGCTTCAGTGGCTTTGCCATCTCTGGTGAGAACCCCAGATGGGTAGCTGGGGGTATTGGAGTCAGCTTGGGCCCTGAAATGGGCTTCTTGGGGGCTAGAGAGATGTCTCGGCAGTTAAGACTTGCTACTCTTTTAGAGGACCTGAATTTGGTTCCCAGCATCTACCCAACTGCCAGTAGTGGATCATGCGCCCTCTTCTGGCCTCTATGGGCCCTGCACTCACATGTGTATACCCTCACCCAGGCATACACATTAATAAGTATACTTTTTAAAAACGAATGCCTCAGAAGAGCGGAGGAGATGGGTGGGTGTGAGACTGCAGTGGGGACTTGGTGCGACAGCTGCTGACTTGATCCCCACCAGGGTTTAACGTGAACCACTTGGACATCGCCCCTCGCTATGCCAGCATCTTGATGGGCATCTCCAACGGCGTGGGCACACTGTCTGGGATGGTGTGCCCCATCATCGTGGGCGCAATGACCAAGCACAAGGTTAGCACAGCCCTCCCAGTGCATGCCTGGAACCTTCTGACACCCAGCCCCCTCCCCTCCCTTTCTCTTATTAATTAATTAATTAATTGGTCTCTTTCTTTCTTTCTTCCTTTCTTTCTTTTTTAAGACAGGGTTTCACGCCAGGCGGTGGTGGCACACACCATTAATCCCAGCACTTGGGAGGCAGAGGCAGGCAGATCTCTGTGAGTTTGAGGTCAGCCTGGGCTGCAGAGTGAGTTCTAGGACAGCCAAGACTACACAGAGAAGCCCTGTCTCGAAAAGTCGAAAAACCAGAAAAAAAAAAAAAAAGAGAGAGAGAGAGAGAGACAGACAGGGTTTCTCTGTGTAGTCCTGGCTGTCCTGGAACTCACTCTGTAGATCAGGCTGGCCTCAAATTCAGAGATTTTATCTCTTAAAACATCTTTTTTTTTTTTTTTTTTTTTTTTTTTTTGAGACAAGGTTTCTCTGTGTAGCTTTTCACCTTTCCTGGAATTTGATTTGTAGCCCAGGCTGGCCTCGGAACTCACAGAGATCCGCCTGCCTCTGCCTCCCAAGTGCTGGGATTAAAGGCGTGCGCCACCACCGCCTGGCAAAACATCTATTTTTATTAGTTTAATTTTTTATTAGCATGTGTGAGCTTTTTTGTGGTATGGAGTATACATTGGTTCCCTCTTCCACCATGGGGTCCCAGGGTAGAACTCAGGTCGCCAGGGTTGGCAGCCTCTCTACCCACTGAATCATCTCACCAACCCTATTTTTTTTAAGTCGGAGTCTCATTATATAGTCCTGGCTGGTCTGGAGCTCTGTGTAGACCAGGTTGGCCTCGAACTCACAGAGATCCGCCTGTCACTGTGCTCCGCCACATCTGGCCTCCTGTTGTGTGTGTGTGTGTGTGTGTGTGTGTGTGTGTGTGCGCGCACGTGAGTGCTGTGCCCGCAGAGGCCAGAGGGCGTCGGGCTCCTTGGAATTACAGGTCATTGAGCTGCCTGATGTGGGTGCCGAGAACTGAACCTGGGTCTTCTGTAAAAGCCATAAGGCCCGGTAACTGCTGAGCCATCTTCTCAGCCCCGCTCTAAGTGTCTTTAAAGACGGCCATCCTCCTGTGGCGGCCTGCAGCGTGGCTGAGATGCACCTCCCTCTCCTGACCTCCTGCCGTGTTGTCTCCCCCAGACTCGCGAGGAGTGGCAGTACGTGTTCCTCATCGCCTCCCTGGTGCACTATGGGGGGGTCATCTTCTACGGGGTCTTTGCTTCGGGGGAGAAGCAGCCGTGGGCGGAGCCGGAGGAGATGAGCGAGGAGAAGTGCGGCTTCGTGGGCCACGACCAGCTGGCGGGCAGCGACGAGAGCGAGCTGGAGGACGAGGCCGAGCCCCCGGGGGCGCCCCCCGCGCCGCCCCCTTCCTATGGGGCCACGCACAGCACCGTCCAGCCTCCGAGGCCCCCACCCCCCGTCCGGGACTACTGACCGTGTGCCTCCCACCGAGGGGCAGTTTCCAGGGCCTCCACTCCGTGCCCCTCCAGCCTGGGCGGCCGTGGGGGAGCCGCCTCCTCCCCGGCCTCCTCCCCGGCCTCCGCGGGCCCAAACGCGAGTCTCCCCCTGTTCCCAGTGCGGCCCGACCACGCTCCCCCCCCAACTGCCCCTCCAGGGGTGAAGCTGCGCACTAGCAGTTTCCAGGACGCCCGAGCACCCCTGAAAGTTGTCCGCTCGTTCTGCCCGTGTGGTTTCAAGTCTTCCCTTGGGGACTTCACTCGGATGGACACAGCTCAACCTCTTGCATTGTGGTTTTGAGGCCCCCCCCCTTTTCCCAGCACCCCAGGGATTCTCAGGCTACCCCGAGATTATTCAGCTGGTCTCCAACTCAGAAAACTCATGGTCATCCCCCCTTAGTTCCAGGGCTCCCCTAACCCAGGGTGGTTCAACCAACCTCCAAGCCCGCCATTCCAAGGACTGATTCTCACCAGCGTTTCTGCGGGAAATGGCGGTTTCAGGTCCCCCCCTCCTTCCCTCCCTCCCTCACCAGCACTTGGCCGGCCTCGTCCTTACCCTTAGCTTAGCACGGTGTCCAGGGAAACGGCCGGCGTGGCTCCGCTCGCCCGTGCTCCGTTTCTGACTCGGTTTTCAGGTCTTCGCTCAAGTCTATTGATTCAGGGCTGGAAGCTGTCGCTTCTTCCCTGTGGTGGTTTCAGGGTCCCCCTTCCCCCAGATCCTTGCACTTTACTCTTCGGGCGGCTCGGGCTGCCCCAGTTTCTCAGTGACCATTTGTTGTGTCCCTCAGGGGCTAAAAGACTCCAGATCCGGGGTGCTCCCCTCACAGACACCCCAGGACGGGGCAGGCCTGGGCGAGGAGGGCTGTCGGGGCAGGGGTGTGTCTGGCGTCCGTCTCGTGACTGTAAACCCCGCCCCGCCGTCCCCTCCCAATAAACGCTTTGGTGTACAGACGGGGTCACCTGGTGCGGGTCGCGGGGTCAGAACCCCGGCTCCTCAGCCCCGGCCTCCGCGTGTGCAGGGCGCAGGCTCCTCCCGTGCACGCTGCAGGCTCTGGGCCGCACCCCTGCCCCTGCCCTCCGCCGCCCCTGCCCCGCCGCCCCTGCCCCGCCCCCTGCTCCCTGTCCCCTGCCCCGCCGCCCCCGCCCCGCCGCCCCCTGCCCCTGCCCCCTGCCCCGCTGCCCCCCTGCCCCGCCGCCCCCTGTCCCTCCGCCCCTGCCCCTGCCCCCTGTCCCTCCGCCCCTGCCCCGCCGCCCCCTGTCCCTCCGCCCCTGCCCCTGCCCCCTGTCCCCTGCCCGCCGCCCCTGCCCCTCCGCCGCCCCCCGCCCCTCCGCCAAGCACAGGCGCAGATCTGGGGTGAGGTGACTTTTATTGGGAGCTCGGCTCGGCTCGGGGTTCCTCTAGGCGGTGCTGCCGTCCTCAGACGAAGTTGGGGGACAGCGCGGCAGGGGACAGGGCTTCCAGGCGCTGCGGGCCGCGGGGCGGCGGGGGCAGCTTGGGCGGCAGCGGGGGCGTGGGCGGCGGCTGCTGCGTGGCGATGTGCGAGGGCACCCACGCGTCCGAGCCGTAGAAGTACAGGTCCAGGGGGTCCTTCGGGGCGTCCAGGTGCAGGGCTGCAGGGCGAGCGGGGTGAGGGGTGGGGGTGAAGGAGCTGAGGACATTCCGGGGTGCGTGCGTGCGTGGGTGTGTGTGTGTGTGTGTGTGTGACTGTGTGTGTGTGTGTGTGTGTGTGACTGTGTGTGTGTGTATGTGTGAGTGACTGTGTGTGTGTGTGTGTGACTGTGTGTGTGTGTGACTGTGTGCGCATGTGTGTGTGACTGTGTGTGTGTGTGTGCGCGCGCATGTGTGTGTGTGTGTGACTGTGTGTGTGACTGTGTGTGTGTGTGTGCGCGCGTGTGTGTGTGTGTGTGTGACTGTGTGTGTGTGACTGTGTGTGTGACTGTGTGTGTGTGACTGTGTGCGCATGTGTGTGACTGTGTGTGTGTGTGTGCGCATGTGTGTGTGTGTGTGTGACTGTGTGTGTGACTGTGTGTGTGTGTGTGCGCGCATGTGTGTGTGTGTGTGTGTGACTGTGTGTGTGTGACTGTGTGCGCATGTGTGTGACTGTGTGTGTGACTGTGTGTGTGTGACTGTGTGCGCATGTGTGTGACTGTGTGTGTGTGTGACTGTGTGTGTGACTGTGTGTGTTGGGAATCTGGGACTGTGGTAGGGTCAGGCTTTACACTTACCTGGGACAGGGGTCTGTGTTTTGTTTGTGATTGTCTGTATTCCATGTGCACTGGTGTTGTGCCTGCATGTGTGTCTGTGTGAGGGTGTCTCGTCCCCTGGAACTGGGCCTACAGACAGTGGTGAGCCGCCATGTGGTGCTGGGAACTGAACCCATGTCGCTGGAAGAGCAGCCAGTGCTCCTAACTGCTGAGCCGCCTCTCCAGCCCCTGCGGGGTGGCGGGGGTGCGGGGTGTGTCTGTGTTCCTTAGAAGGTTGTCCTGAGTCTGGACAAGGCCTGGGTAAGGAGCCGTTTGGGCCTTCTGGGGTGAGCAGACACTTACCGGGTTCATCTCCGCTGTCCCGGAGCCGGTGGTGTGCAAAGGACCTGTGTCTGGAGGCCCGGCGGTAGAGACACCACAGCAGGAGGAATATGCCGATTAGCATCCCTGTCCCCGCGAAGAACAGGCACAGGGACCCACTGACGGAGCCTCGCGGGCGGCTGACCAGAGTCACCCCTGAGAGATGACACAGCCATTTAAACAGAGGGCCTCCTCCCTCAGACCCAGCCTCCTCCCTCAGACCCGGCCTCCTCCCTCAGACCCAGGGTCCAGGCCCAGCCCTCCTCCCTCAGACCCAGCCCTCCTCCCTCAGACCCCAGGGTCCAGGCCCAGCCCTCCTCCCTCAGACCCAGGGTCCAGGCCCAGCCCTCCTCCCTCAGACCCCAGGGTCCAGGCCCAGCCTCCTCCCTCAGACCCAGGGTCCAGGCCCAGCCCTCCTCCCTCAGACCCAGGGTCCAGGCCCAGCCCTCCTCCCTCAGACCCAGGGTCCAGGCCCAGCCCTCTTCCCTCAGACCCAGCCCTCCTCCCTCAGACCCAGGGTCCAGGCCCAGCCTCCTCCCTCAGACCCAGGGTCCAGGCCCAGCCCTCCTCCCTCAGACCCAGGGTCCAGGCCCAGCCTCCTCCCTCAGACCCAGGGGTCCAGGCCCAGCCTCCTCCCTCAGACCCAGGGTCCAGGCCCAGCCTCCTCCCTCAGACCCAGGGTCCAGGCCCAGCCCTCCTCCCTCAGACCCCAGGGTCCAGACCCAGCCCTCCTCCCTCAGACCCAGGGTCCAGGCCCAGCCTCCTCCCTCAGACCCAGGGGTCCAGGCCCAGCCTCCTCCCTCAGACCCAGGGTCCAGGCCCAGCCCTCCTCCCTCAGACCCAGGGTCCAGGCCCAGCCCTCCTCCCTCAGACCCCAGGGGTCCAGGCCCAGCCTCCTCCCTCAGACCCCAGGGGTCCAGGCCCAGCCTCCTCCCTCAGACCCAGGGTCCAGGCCCAGCCTCCTCCCTCAGACCCAGGGGTCCAGGCCCAGCCCTCGGCTCGGAGATCCGTGGCCAGGCCCCTCACCAGTCTCCTTCACTCGCTCCACCACGATGATTGTATTGACTCTCTCTCCTTGGCTGTGTTTCTGAGGGGCCTGCGGCACCCCAGGGGCTACCTGATTGGGGTGTTCTGGAGGAGCAGGGGGGCCTGCAATCCGTGCCGAGGGAGGAGGGGTATCTGGCCCTTTAGGGCCTGAGTTCTGGGGTATATTCAGCTCTTTGGTCCCTAGGGGATCTGACGTGGGCAGGCCAGGAGTGGCAATCTGGGTGGCTGCGGGGGATTCTGGGCTGGGACTCAAGCCCGGCTCACTGGATGTGGTGGCTTCCTCCCTGAAGGCTGCTGTTGGGTGGGTGGGAAGACCAGTGGTGATTTCTAAGGCAGAGGTCACAGCCATCTCTGTTGCGTTTTGGTTGATGGTTGTGGGGAACTGTGTCTGGGGGATGTCGGTGGGATTGGAGTGGGTGACGAAAAATGCTGACTGTGGGGTTTCTGTGGGGTCAGCATGGGTGGTTGGTAGTAATGCAGAATTTAGGGTCCTGTTCGTACCAGGGTCATAGGTCTCTCGGGCTGTGGAGCTGAGGAGCTGGGTGGGGCCAGGACTTGGTATCTTAGGCCCTTCACCAGGCGAGATTTGGGGGGTACCTCCTTCGGGGATTTCAGGGGAGTCTTGGTGTGTAGTTGGTGTAGGGTCAGTGTGTTCAGCTTTGGGAGATTCTGAGGGTGAAGTTTTGAAGGGATTAGGGTTTTGGGTTCCAGGGGATCCAGACTGGGAAACTGCAGTCGGGTCAGGTTTGGGGACCTCAGAAGATTCTGGCAGTGTTGCTTTGGAGGGGCTCGTTTGCAAAGCATCCTGGGATTCTGTGACTGAGCTTGTGAGCTGGGCAGGCACTGGGGTCTCTGGAGAACCTGAGAGGCTGGGTCTGGGGGGTGGTGTCTTGGAGGGCTCAGGAGGAGCCGCTGCAGGGAATCCTGGGGCAGGCCTGTCTCTAGTAGAATTTTCTAGAGCAACAGGCATCCTAGAGGGCTGGATTATCTCCTGGGGGTCGGAGCCCACGGGCAGAGAGGTTGAGGGAGCTGCCTTGGAACCCAGACCATGGAGGAGGAAGAGGAGGAGGAGGAAGAAGAAGGGGCTGAAGTGCTGCATGGCGCAGAGATGCCTGTAGCTGTGGAAGGAAGGAGTGGGGAGGAAAAGGTTAACACCAAAGCATCCTGGAGCCGGCACACTCCCAGAGGCCACACCCACTGGCTCCCCAAGGACCAGGTCTGCCCAGGGACTCTGGCAAAACCCAATGGCAAGTCTCTGGCGGCCGTGAGGTGGTAACTGTGGTTGCTAAGGTTACAGGAGTTCAGGGATTCTCCGGGGGGGGGGTGCATTTACCAGTGGGGTCCTTGAAAATTGGCACATAATGACACCTTTCCAAGGTCCCACAAATGTTAGATTCCACCTTCAGAGGGTATCAGGTGGCCAAGGGCACAAGGGACAACCTCCTTCTCCCAGGGCTCTTAAAACATCAGGACTGCACAGACGTTAACACTGGAGGTTGAGAATGAAGAGCTGGGACCCAAGCTGAGTCAGAGGGAGGGGGAGACTCCATGGTCCTAAGAAGGTAGCTATTGGGCTTTGAGGCCCACAAAGTGAAGGGCTGAGGGTCCATGTCTTCGGTTCTTGCCAGAAATTAGGGGCCTAGAAACTTTGAATACTGGGACCTAGAAGGGTTACAGGGGAGAGGACGTGGGATCCTCAGACCATGGGTTAAGTGATGTCTGGATCTGAGTTCCAGGTCTCCGAGTAGGGATGTGAGGTGTAGATTCCTCTCTGACAGTGAGCGCTATCCCCTGTTTACCGACAATAGATCCAGTAACTTCTGTAGTGGGCTGGAGATGGAGGAGTGAGCTTGGGTGGGGCAGTCACTGGGTCATGGGGTCTCTTACCTGTTCAGTGGTGTCCAAAACAGCAGATGACCGGCACTGGACAGAGACAGGCAGGAAGGTGCTGCTGAATGGCGCTGGAAGAGGCAGGTGCTGGGGTCCCAGAGGCACACAGGGATGCACCTGACCCCCTCCCTGAGGAATCCTGGGAGCCTAGCAACAAGCTGAGGTTCTTAAAGAAACAAAGACATGGGACCTCATAGCTAGGGCAAAGGAGGAATTAGGATTTAACCAGGCTGTTTTCCCTTTGAAGCCAAGGTTTGGCCAGGTATGGATGGTACAGGCCCGTGATCCCTGTTCTTGGAAGGCGGAGGCCATCTTGGGTGACAGTGAGACTCAGGCCAGTCTGGGCTGCCTAGCAGGACTGTGTCTCAAGAGCCAGGAGTGGTGGTCCTTGCCTTCAATCCCAGCATCTGGGAGGCTGAGGTAGGAAAACTGCCACAAATTTGAGGCCAGCCTGGGCTACAGTGTGACTCTAAAACAAAAATAAAAACCAACCAAACATACGCAAAAACAACCCTCCAAAAACTACCAACCCAACAGACACAAAACAAACTCTCCTATATAACTATATAAAAGCCCTGGGCCCAGCTGTCTGGTGGTAGCCAACACCTTTAATCCCAGCAGTTGGGAGGCAGAGGCAGGCGGATCTCTGTGAGTTCCAGGATAGCCTGGTCTACAGAGCAAGTTCCAGGACAGCCAGGGCTACGCGAAGAAACCCTGCCTCGAAAACAAACAAACAAACAAGCCCTAGGCCCTCTCCATTCACCCAACCAAAGCCAAGGATCTAAGTCCCCGGTCTCTTTCCACCTGAATCCCACTATTACCACTCTGTTCCCTTCAGACTAGAGAACCCAGGCTTCCAGGGGGACCCTTGCCAGAACCCAGGAGTCTGGGGCTCTGTCTGACTACCTTTAGGGTTGGGATTCCAAGCTTGGACCCCTCCTTTCTGCAGAGATAGGAGTCCAGGCTCCTGTCTGCCTCCTTTGACCATTATATGGGAGGAGGGCGTCCCTCTTTATTTGCCCCCTACTTGGATAAGAGTCTTATGTAGCATACACACATCTCAGATTTGCAGTCATCCTCCTGCTCCTGCCTCCTGAGTCTGGCAAGACAGGCGAGCTGCACTATGGGGTGGCCTTGGGAACCCCCTTTAAACATGCCAGGTATGGAGGATTGGGCCTTATCTCCACGCTGTCCCAGTGCCCTGGGGGACCCGGGAAGACGCATGTCTGTGGGAGCCCAGGGCCTCTGTGTCCCCACATCATGACTTCACCTGTTTGCACACTGCCACCTCCTCTCCCTCCCTGACTGTCTGCTGAGCCTGCCTGTCCTTCCCACACCCTCTCAGCCTTCCCCTCCGTCTCCAGAGCCCTGGGGCCTGCCTCTCTTCCTGTTATTTCCTTCCTAGGGCACCCGGTCTCTGTCCTGTCTGCAGGTTATTCCTTCCCTCTCTCCTCTTGGATTCCTCTGCTGTCTCTCTCCTCTGCCTCTCTCTGTGTCCCCGACTTGTGCTCTAATGGTCCCCCTCTGCAGTCTCTATTTTTATCCCTCTGACACACCCCTTATGTCCACCTCTCTGTCTGTCCCCTCCACTCCCCTTCTTCAGTACCAGCTCTGGGTCCCAATTAGTTGGTGGCGGCCACGGCAGCGGAGGCCCCCACCAGGCTTCTCATTACCGCTGGCGGCTCCTAATGAGCGTGGGGTGGAGTGACCCCGTGCCCCCAGTCCGGCCTGCGTCACTGCCAAGGCGAGGGTTGTGCGGGTATATAAGAGGGGGTGTGTGTGAGCATCGCTTCCTGAGTCCACTGCACGGTAGGGGGCCCCGCGGGAGCCTGGTGGCGGGGGTTGGACGGTGGGCTCCCAGATTCTGGGCGGGATGGTGACATCGAGACCCTGTCCCCCGTGTTCACAGGTGATGGAGACCTGCCAGGTGTCCAGGAGCCCCCGAGAGCGGCGGCTGCTGCTTTTGCTGCTGCTACTGCTTGTGCCCTGGGGCACCGGCCCTGCTTCAGGTGTTGCCCTGCCCCTCGCTGGTGTGTTCAGGTAGGTGTGAGGTCCCTGACACCCGGGAATGGGAGGAGACACCCCAAGGGAAGACGAGATAACACGCGGGGGGGGGGGAGTGGGGGAGGGGAGGGCTTGACGTTAGAACACGGTGGGGGCCGGCGGCACATGGGGCCCTGGCGCTCAGCCACTGCATCTCTCTTCTCGCAGCCTCCGCGCCCCCGGCCGGGCCTGGGCTGACTTGGGTACTCCCCTGTCTCGACGCAGCCTGGCGCTAGCGGACGACGCAGCCTTTCGGGAGCGCGCGCGCCTGCTAGCCGCCCTGGAGCGCCGCCGCTGGCTAGACTCGTACATGCAGAAGCTGTTGCTGCTGGACGCGCCCTGAGCCCAATAAAGAGCCAATCCCACCAGGAGCGCGCCTCTTGCTGAGCCGCCCTCGCGTGGGTGTGTGGGGAGGGGCCCCAGAGGGGGCGCGCCGTCTCACTGCCACGTGGCCCTCCTCGTCCTCCTCGTCCTCGCTGGCCCCCCGCAGCCTCCAGGGTCTGACCGAGCCTCTGTCCTCTCCGAATTCCCTCGCCACTCCATTCTCCTTTTGTCACGCTCGCAGGCCCCTGACCCGGCTGTGTGATGGGTCGGGTTTTTCCCCTCAAGACAGGGTTTGTGTAGCTCTGGCTGTCCTAGAACTCACTCCGTAGACCAGACTGCCCTCGAATTCAGAGATCCACCAGCCTCTGCCTCTCCAGTGCTGGGATTAAAGGCGACTGTCACCACCGCTCGGCTGGGTCAGGTTCCGCTCTCCCCCCTCCACCCCCGGCTTTTCAAGACATGGTTTCTCTGTATAAGTTCTGGTTGTTCAGGAACTCATTTTGTAGACCAGGCTAGGCTCGAACTCAGAGACCTGTCTGCTTCTATAAGGCGTGCACCACCACGCCAGGCGTGGGACGGAGTGTCTTAACCTCTCTGGGCCTTTTGTTTATCCGCCCCTGGAGGTCTCCAAGAGCAGGAGCAGGTAACCAATCATGGCCCGCAGCTCCCGAGGCCCCGCCCCCAGCGACATTTGTCGAGCCTGCGAGCACGCGGGGCGAGCGGACCGCGACCTGATTGGCCTACAGAGGTCGAAGAGGCCGCCTTCCTAAATTTGCATTTCCTGGAGGCGGACCGAGTCCTCATTGGCCTTTACGCTGTGGAGGCGGAGCTGCTGCTGGCGGCTGAGCCCAGGCTGCGGTCAGAAGCAGTTGGTAGGCGGCGCCCGCAGCAGTTCCCGGCGTCCAGGGGGCGGTACCTCATGCCCTGAAATCTGACAGCTCTCTCCAGCAGACCACACCTGGCTGCTTCGCCTTAGGACTCAGGGTGCGGCCAAAAGAGCTCACGTTTCTCCAGACTCCCTCCTCCGCCCTTCCCTGACCCCCTCATACAACCCTCCTCCCGCGGCTCCCTCCACCTTCGGGCCAGTTCAGGTCTGTTCTCCCGCGTGGATTCGCTCAGACCTCCTGGCTCCCCCCGCCGCTCCACAGGCGGCGGGTCTTGTTCCCCAGTGGCAGGGCCTGCCCTTCTCAGCCCTCTCCTGGGCACTGGGAACAGCTTTTGGGCTGCATTTCACTCGCAGAGCCTGCTCTGGCTGCCAGCCTGCTCTCCCTGAATCACCAGACTTGGGTCTCCTCCCACGGCTGGGCTGTCCTGCTGACCTTAAAACCCTCCCCTGCCGCCCGTGTGCCCCCTGCGCCGCCTCTCAAAACTGAACGCGTGGGGTGGGAGGGGGTGTTCTCAGACTGCACCCCACTTGGCCCTGTCTTTGCAAATCATGGAGCCAGTGCTGATGAGGGAAAGCTGAGGGAGGCCGAGGGTGCAGCTAGCGTTCCTGGAAGCACGATCCCAGTGTGAAGTGCTTACGGTTCAGAGGCCCCTTCACAGCACTCTGGCAACTCGAGGCATCAGAGGTCTGCAAGCCAGCAGTCCCGTGTGGCCCCATGTTTTGTGGAGCTGCCAATGAGGATCTGTCAGCGAAGCCTCTGGCTCTCCTGCTCAGAAACGGACTGACCAGCCGTGCACTGGCAGCGCAGGGGGCCCACCCTAGTCCACCGCCTGCCCTGGAGCAGTCTATCACACAGAGACAAGTCGGGGACAGCCGGCTCCCCCCAGCCCTGCACTGTGCTGAGGATGCTGCACTAGCAGCCTCCGAAACCGCAGAGGATGGAGAAAGCCTAGGGACCTTTGGTCCCACTGTGACTCAGCTGAGGTCCAGTTGCCCTGCTCCCTGGCACTTGTTTGGTGAGGAAATCATCCTGTGCTGAAGTCATTACTGCATGATTTGCTATTGTTAAGAAAGCAGGAGAAAGCCAGGAGAGGTCATGGTCAATGGAAACAGCTGGAGGATGTGGGCCCAGTGCTCTGAGTCAGTGGCAGAGGAGGCACAGTGGTGGCATGGGGCGGTGTCTGCCGGGAAGGGTGCTCACACCGGCGGGGGCTGTAGGTAGTAGAGCTGCAGCTGTGGTAAGGAGGGCGTCGGGGACTGGCTCAGCAGCAGGACGGACAGCAGCAGCAGCAGCAGCAGGCCCAAGATGGGCGTGGGGACCAGTGGGTGCTGGCTGACTCTGGAGGGGAGGCAGGAGAGACTGAAGGTGGCCCCAGGGAGACTGGTCTCACCAACATGTGCCCCCACCCACTTCTGGAGACCCCCGAGGGCACACCTGAGCCCCGGGGAGTGCTGGGGGCGCAGGCAGTGCTGGGCCCAGGCCCTCTCCACTGGCACCAGCTCTCCCACCACAGGCATGGGGGCTCCTTGAACCTCGGGCACATCGTGACAACTGCAAGGCAGATGGGAAGGGCATTATTGCTCGGCCTGGTCTGTCCTAAATCTCTTTCCAGTTCCCATCTGTCCCTTTACCTCTCAGGAGAGCTTCCTGGGGCAAGCTCATGGTGAGGGGTTCCCGGAGGGATGGAAGGGTCAACCTGGGAGGAGAAAGGACACAACACACCCACTCACTCAATCTGCACAGTTTTTCGGCAGCACCCCGATGCAGACTACACACTCGAGGTGACATGTCCCTTCGCAGGGCTGGCTGAGGGTCAGTAAGGGCGAGAGTTTTAGCAGTGCTCCTTCTCACCTCCCGATTCTCTCAGTTTACAGCCCAAGGGCAATGGTTTACAGGTGCCGGTTCCTGTGCTGGGCACATACGCCAGCCAATTCCTGAAGGCTCTGGCAGCCTGTTCCCACTCCTGTCTCTCTGGGACCCCTGTGCCAGTCAGGGCTTCACATGCCCACATCTGCTCCAAATACGAGCATGACAATGACAAACGGGCCAGCATGCCACTCCCAGCTGCTAGGTCCTGATCTGAGAGCAGAGGGGAGGAGCTGGGCCTCCTCAGTGAAGGGGCTGGAGCGTGACAAGGCGGGCGAGGGCTCCAGAGCCTGTCCTGCACTCCTCAAGTTCCTTTGCCTTCCCTGGAGAGGAGCTGGGCTGAGACCTCCACTTTGTCCCGCCACAGAGAAGAGTGGAGGAGTCCAGACCCAAACAGTTTGGCCAGATCATTGAGGCCACTAGATCTTTGGTGAGTGGGAGCGTGTGGGAGTTTGTGATACAGTTGGAGGTGTAGCCATATCTGTGAGGCTCCAGGCTCAGGCTGTGAGGACTGCAGCCTGTATATATGTGGCTGGGCACATCCTGGCTGCCAATTGTCTCCAGCCGCCCCCCTTTCCACTCCCGCCCCCGTCTCTCATTAGCTGCACAGAGGGCCTTGTTATCTCCTGACCGAATGATTTTTCTGTCTGTTCTTGAGGAGTTCACGCTGGAGGGAAGGGGCTGGCATTCGTTCCTCAGCTTTAGGGGTTGAAGGGTGCTAGGTTTTGCCTACCAGGACCAAGCTCTCCTCTTCCTCCTCTTCTTCCTGGCTTCTGGACAACCTATAGCAAACAAAGTCACTGGACACCCCACCTCCCTACTTCTCTGTTCCCACCAGAAGCTGCAGACACAGTGGACCTCAGGGTCTGATGGTGGCTCCTGTGGATGCTTTTCAGAGATTTAAAAAATTCCAATCTTAGAGTTTGTGACCCCCCAAAAAATCTCAGAAGCCCTTGACCTAGACCTTCCTAGTTGTCCCTTTCCAGCTGATTCCCAGGCAGAAACAAGGCTCCCTGCTTTACCCCCATACCAGAGACCCCAGGGTATGTGAACTCTGGGTACCCCTGTGGGGGTGGGTACTGTGACATTTTCCTAGCCTTGGTCTTTCAGGTCCTGTCAGAGACTGGGAACACGCCTCCCCTCTCGGCCCTGAAACCTCTGTTTGGGCTCTCATGTCCAAACCCCTTCTCCAGGTGTGCTAGCCTCTGCTTCCCCAAGCCTGTGTCAGGGACACAGCGGTGGAAGCCCTGGTATCCAGCTCCAGAGGCTGATGGCTCCCCAGGGACCCAGCCTGTGCCTGAGGATCAGGATCTAGCCCTGCAGCCGCCATGGAGCCAGCAGCTGCCGGGACACAGCTGCTCCCAGCCCAGCCCCACAGCACACTGCTGTGTGATCCCCTGAAATGCTCTGCTCCCAGCCCAGCCCCACAGCACACTGCTGTGTGATCCCCTGAAATGCTCGTGGGCCCCTTGAGGTCAACCCCAGCCCCATCCCATCTTGGGAGCCAGTGTTTGTCCCCCAGTCCTCTGCTTCCTAGAGCGGAGTGGGCTGAGTGCCACCCTGAAATGTTCTGGTAGCAGTCCACCCTTCCCCCTCCCTCCTGATGACGTGGGAGGTCACACTGCTCAGAGCACCCAGGCAGCCCAATCTCAGCTCTGCCCAGGCAAGTCCAATTAGAGGTTGTGTAGGGGCCTCATTAGCTGTGACAGCAGGGTCTGTAGGAGGGGGCAGCACAGGAAGCTGAGGGTGCTTGTGACCAGACATCCAGCGCTTTCCATCCTTACTCAAAGCCTGAGTAAGGCCTCAAAACACACTCCCATCAGTCACAGAGCTGGACTCCAGGACCCATGGCGGCTCACACCAGCCCCTCAAGGAATGGGTGCCCAAGATCAGTTGTGGAGCCTGCAGGGTCTCCCTCGCTGAGAGCCCTCAAGGCCCTACCAGCCTTGTTCCTGCATCTCTGGTTCCTTGTGGGGTAACAACTCCAAACCTGTACCATCTAGCCTGGTTCTTGGGGTGCCCCCCACAGCCCCTGAAAGCCACACCCTGGGGTCCAGGTGCCCACCTCCTCTTAAAATTGTCAGGGCCAGGATGTGCTGAGGGCAGGGCCAGGCCCAGGGTTCTGAGGCAGCCAAAGATTGAGGAATGAAGGAGAGGTGTGTTGACTCTGGCAGGACGCCATCGGCCCGTACCCTCTAACCGCCAGAACCCACACTGCTGTGATGGGGGAGGGCTCTGTCACCTACTGACCTTAAGGATGGCGTTTGGGTTCCTTCTAGGGCAGGCACTGACTCTCTCTGGAAGTTTCTCTGCAGAACATTAAGGTTTGGTCTCCTTAACTCTTCGCACCAGGAACTTCTCTCTGAGCTTCTGACCCAGCTCCAGCCAGGCACCCTCTATCTGAGGGCCAGACGCAAATGGATGGCCCCAGGGACACAAGCTTCTAAACTTCCTGTGGGGTTCCCTCCCAGCACCCAGGAAAAGCCACGTATGCCATGGACCCCGGTGACGTAGATCTATCTAGCTCCTTCTGAGGACTGGAGATCAGTGTTCCCAGGATGCTCCCATCCACCAGCCTGTGCCAAGAGGGGCTCAGTACTTCCTCCCCACTTCCCTCTGGGGGTCTCAGCCCAGAGCCAGGGCCTATTCTCTAGAGAGGTCTCCTTTGTGCCTATGACCTCAGTTACCAACTCCACTAACTTTTTGTTATTGTTTTGTTGAGACAGTGTCTCGTGTTGCCCAAGCTGGTATGAGCTCACTATGTAGTAGAAGATGGCCTTGAACTCTTCCTGCTTCTACTTCCTGGGAGCTGAGATATAGCTGTGTGACCACCTTGCCCCATATTTTTCTTTTTTTGAGGCTCAGGCTGGCCTCAAATTCATGGTAAGTCTCCTGCTTCAGACTTCCAAGTTCTAGAACTGCAGTGTGAGTCGCCACACCCATCCCAACAGCTTTCTAATAATTGGTGAGCTCCAGGCTTGTGCACCTAGATGTCCTCTAAGATGTCACCTCACCCACCTCCTTTCTGTCCCTACCCTGCCCATCCTTGCTCACGGCCTGAGACAGGCACAACCCCCTTTGCCTGGTCCCCTCCTCACCCAAGTCCCCTGTGTGCGCTAAGACCATGTGTGGTTCTGTCCCCAGGCTTCTCAGGTCCTAAGGCAAGGTCACTTTCCCTTTGCTGTCTCCGCTGAGACAGACCTCTCTCTGTCCCAGGCCAGCTGCCACCTGAACTGGGTGACTCGGCTGTGTACAGAGCCAGCGCAGGGGGACACTGGGACTTCTGCTCAGTGGCAGAGCACTTGCCGTACATAGTACAGATTCAGGTTCCGTCCTCAGAACGAGGGACGCTCACCATGGTGAGCTCGCTAAGCTGCCAAGCTTGCCTTTCTGCCTGCCCCACACCCTCTTTTTTGAGAAAGGGTCTCTGTGCAGCTCAGACTTATTTAAGTACTAAGTGTTTCTTTTTCTTTCTTTTTTTGGTTTTTTGAGACAGAGTTTCTCTGTGTAGCTCTGGCTGACCTGGAACATGTTCTGTTGGCCAGGCTGGCCTCGAACTCAGAGATCTTCCTGCCTCTGCCTCCTGAGTCCTGGGATTAAAAGCGTGCACCCCACCACTGCTGGGCTATTTTTTTTTTTTTTCTTTTTTTGAGAAAGTATCTATGTTGCCCTGGCTGTCCTGGTATTTGCTATGTAGACCAGGCTGGCCTCCAACCCAGAGATCCTCCTGCCTCTGTCTCCTGAGGGCTGGGATTAAAGGGCATACACCACCACTGCCCAGCAGCTTTTCTTAAAGACACTTCATGTCTTCTACAATATGCACAATTGTAAATAAGGGACTCATGGCAGGGTTTCTCCAGGGCAGCTTGAGTTTGCCCGTCCCTTGAGGGCGAGGGTGTGTCCTGCTGGCTGGGCTGCACCCTTAGCACTCAGCAGGCTCTCTGTTAAGCTCAAGGAGCAGATGGCACAGCAGGAGGGCTGAGGGTCAGTGGCGTCCCAACTCCTCTTGGGGGCCTCTGGACTTCTGAGGCTCACCTGTCTCCTCTCGGGGTCCTCAGCGGGAAACTCGGCCCCCTCCCACCGCCACACTCCACACAGAGGACTGGAGAGGCCAGCACCTGACACATCCTGCTCCTGGAAAGAGACGCTGCATCTGAACCTGGGAGGGCCAGAGCAAGGCGGGGCCCCAGGTGGGACTGAGGTGGAGGGAGGCTCAGGTGGGGGGCTGGGACAAGTGCGGAGGAAATAGGTAATGGCACCATAGATGGGTAGACGTTAAGGAACATGGCCACAGGGGAGTTTTCAGGGCTGGTGCTGAGGCAGGGCAAGCTGGAGAAGAGCATGTGACGGGGAGATGCTGCTCTGGCAGCAGCGTGAGCTGGAGTACCGAGTACCAAGTACCCAGACCTCTGGGACTGAGGGCCAAAGAAGTGAGAGTGTACACAGGGACACGTGGAGTTTCTGCCCTGGTGTCCTCACAACAGTCCATGGAGGCAGAGCATACCTGCCGGATAGCCTGAATCTCCAAGTCCAGTGATGGGGGCGGCGCCATGATCCAGCCTCCTCGTCCTGCCTCAGCCCCTTCCAGGAATCTGGCCACACAGACGGAGGCCACACTTTTGGACCCCAGTCTGCAGACTTCACCCTGTGGCCCAGCCCCTCTGCCCCTTTCATGCCTGACCACCCACTTAATCCCCTCCCCTGTGACCCATCCCTGCCCCCTCCTGACTCTCCACTCACTGCTCTGCACCCTCCTGGCTCAGACTCAACTGCTCCTCCAGGTGCGAGATTTCTTGCCTTAGTTCCTGCAAGGAAGGCAGAGCGTGGGCCCTGGTAGAGAGCCACATACCCTGGTCTTTTCTTCCCTGGCACATAGTGCCAAGGGCCCGGGATGAAGAAGCAGTGGCAGAAACTCACAAAGACTAAGAGAGCCCCGGAGCCCAGAGCATAAGGCACAACCAGGAACATCACAAAGGCAGGGGAGCCGCTTCTAAGGTGGACAGACTCACAGAAAACAGAGGGTGGAGCCACCCAGACGGACCGCCCAGGGAGGGGACCGGAGCTCCCGAGAGGTGAGTGTTGTGGGATGCAGAGCCAGGAAGGAGGGGGCCGAGAGTGAAAAGGTCTATCAGGGAGGGAAGCAGCGGACGCTGAGACCCATACAGATGGGCACTTGTTACCTGGGTGGTGGTTCTGTACTCCTCCAGAGTCTGGGCCAGACTCTCTGCATGGCGAGTACGCTGGGGAACACAGAGCCAGGGGTCAGCACCCAAGACTCAGGTCTTAGGGTGCTGAAGCGGGAGCTGGCTGAGTTGGGAAAGCCTGGAGCAGAGACACTTCAGACCCTGCAGGCCACACTGTGACCTGAGGCGGCCTGTCTGGGTTGCCTGCCCAGGGCTCAGAGCTGGGTGGGTTCCTGCCACACAAGGCAGGCAGGGCTGGGAAGGCATGCTAAGGGCAGGTCTGTCCCCTCCCCGGCCCTCACCTCTGAGAGGACTGCTTCACGCTGGCAAATGAGTTGTTCGCACTCACAGAGCTGCCGCTGCCAAGGAAGGAGCCTATACATCTCTCCACCCAGCCTCCCAGCAACCCCCCACATCTCCCCTCAGCCTCCTACTGCCCCCACCAGGTCCCGGCCATTCTCCCCTCAGCCTCCAGTGACACCCGTGGGTGTCAGCTGCTCTGAAGGGGACTCCCGCTGAGCTGCCCAGCAGCCCCAAAGGCCTGTGGATTCTGATGCCGGAGCCTGTTCTCAGCAGCTGCTGACTTGGATGCATGCGGGGAGGTGAGCAGTCCTCAGGCCTAGACAAACGCTGCACCTTCAAAGCATCTTTCTCTGTGGCCAGCTCCTCACTCCGCCTCTTCACGCCATCTCGCTCTGCTAGCAGCTTCCCGTTCTGGAGGGAGGAACAGCCTTGTTCACCAGTCGACAGTACTAATGCTAACGGCTGACACTCACTGCCGTGTGCACCTCAGCTAGCCTTTATTCCCCCACCACCCTGTGGAGACCTCAGCTGCAATTTCTCCGTAAGGGGTTTTCCCACTGCTAAGGTGATAACAGGATTTCTTGGGGTCCCTGTGAGTTAAATAAGTGAATAATAACTTCCGAGCACTTTGCATGTGAGACTGCATATCTTTTCCCATCTTTTAAAGACAAAGGCAACTCAGGCAGAGAGGGATTGAGTAATTTGTTCCAGATCACAGGGCTCTGATGTTAACACAGTCCAGGGAATGTTAATGAATACAGACACTTAGAGCAGTCAGCAAGGCCTGGCATGTACCAGATAGAAATGTTAGAGATGAATGGTTATAGATGCTTAAAGAAACTCATGTTTCCTAACATACAAAACTAAAACAATGTATAATGAGCCCAGAACACATACACACACACACACAGAGGCACGCACAATATCAATATATAGCTTGGGCTGGCTTTGAACTTGTAATCCTCCTGCTTCATCTAATCATGCCCAGCTGCAATAATTATGTTTTGGTTTCTTCTTTTCTCCATATCTTTTGCTTTCCTGTCTAACTCAGTCATTTTAAATCAGATCTCTCGTTTTCCCTGGAACAACCCTAGTATTTACCTACTCACAACTTATTTCCTTTGGCAAAACCATAACCTGTGTGATGCCCAGCCCCACCTCTAATACTTAACCTCTTCTGGGGGGCCAGATGAAGCCCTGGGTGACAAAAAGACATGTGAGAAGTGGTGGCACTCTAGCCACAAGGTGCACAGGGCCAGAAGCAGAGACAAGGGAGAAGCAGATAATGCTCAGCCCAAGGCTTGCTGAGGAGGCCCAAGCTGGACGGTGGGGCAGCTGCAGGCTTGATGCAGAGGTGGTGCCTGGGCTGAACCTTCCAAGGGGAGGCAGTGAGGTCGGGAAAACTCATCCACAACAGCTGCCCAGTGTGACCTAAGAATAAAGTGACCCAAAGCTGGGTGTGAGGAAGGACATCTATCATCTCGGCACCAGGGAAGTTGAGATAGGAGGATTGCTTTAAGTACCAGGCCAGCTTGGGCTACATAACAAGACCGTCTCAAAAATCAAAAACAAAAGAATATGACAATTCAGCTGGGCGGCAGTGGCACATGCCTTTAATCCCAGCACAGGGGGGGATCTCTGTGCGTTTCGGGGCAGACTGATCTATCTACAGAGTGAGTTCCAGGACAACCAGGACTGTTATATGGAGAAACTTTGTCTAGACAATTAAAAAAAAAAAAAGAATAAATTCGAAGTCCAATGTTCCAGGCACCTGGAGTCTAGCACACCTCATCCTTCTCCAGAGCCCCAGGAGACAGAGGCCGGCTCTCCTGGTCTCCGGCCTTGCTCCTGCTCCAGCTTATCAGTGCCTCTCTCACCTCGGCAGCCTGGGTTGCTGCTGGGTGAAGGGCAGAGGAAGGGCAGCTGGGAGTGCTGTGTCAACACCTGTCTACCTGGTGGGACCCGAAAGCACCCTGCAGCCTCCCGCAGAAGCACCAGCTGTGGGGTTTTGGGATTCAGCCAGCAGCCAGACCTTTGGAGGCTGAGTGTCCCATTACTCTACCAGGCCCTGCTGTAACCTGAGATCTCAATTTCTAGATCTCAGTGGGTAGCTGCAGAAGGCCAGCAAGCAGCTGAAAATAGCTCCAGTTATGGAGCCTAAAGTTCCTCTGCAGGGCCTGGGGCCTGGGACAGGAGGCAGGGGTGTGGTGGTCTGTTCCTGGGACTGACTCCTGCGGCTGCATTCCATGCCCTGGGGGCGGGGACAAGGAAACCTGACTGCTGAAGGAGCAGCTACCCCAGCAGCCATCCTGGCTGGCTGGCTGGGCTCCAGGCCGAAGGTGAGACATCCTCCCAGGCTCCCTTGCAGCTGTGGTGAAGGGATCCTCCCCAGCCAATGATGTGGTGGAGATGGCTGTTGGAATGACGCAGAGAGAGGCAGGAGTATGTGTATGGGGGGTAGTGCCCCCCCACCTGCCTTGAGCCATCTGTGACTATGAGGCCACAAGCAGGAGAAGAAGCTGCCAAGAGACTGGATATGGAGGAGCTTGCCTGCAGTCCCGACCTCACCTGGCTAAGGCAGAAGAACTAAGAGTTCAAAGCCAGCCTATGTACTACTCAGTGAGACCCTGTTACAAAAAAACCTAGGGCAGCTGGTGACACACGCCTTTTTTTTTTTTTTTTTGGTTTTTCAAGACAGGGTTTCTCTGTGTAGCTTTGCACCTTTCCTGGAACTCACTTGGTAGTCCAGGCTGGCCTCGAACTCACAGAGATCCTCCTGGCTCAGCCTCCCGAGTGCTGGGATTAAAGGCGTGCGCCACCACCGTCGGCTGACACACGCCTTTAATCCCAGCACTCGGAAGGCAGAAGCAGGCACATCTCTGTGAGTTCCAGGCCAGTCTGGTCTACACAGCGAGATCCAGGACAGACTCCAAAACTACACAGAGAAACCCTGTCTCAAAAACCCAACAAAAAACAAAACAAAACAAAAACAAAAAAAAAAAACAAAAAAAAAAAAACCAACCAAACAACCCAGGGCTGAGGATGTGGCTCAGTGTTGCTTGCTTAACACATGCAAGACTCTGGGTTCCAGGGCTGGAGAGACGGCTCAGCAGTTAAGAGCACTGGCTGCTCTTCCAGAGGTCTTGAGTTCAATTCCCAGCACCCACATGGTTGCTCACAGCCATCTATAATGCGATCTAATGCTCTCTTCTGGCCTGCAGGCATACATGCAGGCAGAGCACTCATATATATCAATCAATCAATCAATCAATCAATCAATAGAATTAAAAGAAAAGAACCATCAGATAATCCAGAGACCAGCAACTGCTCTGGGCAGAACCGGCCCGTGTTCCCCTGGAGCGGCCATGTTGTAGCCCACTGGTACTGCAGAATCAGGGAGCAGGAGAACCATCCTAGCTGGGTGCCTGGGAGCTGTGACGAGCGAGGGCCCCAGGGAGAGGTCTCCTTCACTTTCTGTCCCCCTTTGACAACAGGGTCTCTCTACATAACTCTGGTTGTCCTGGAACTCACTATTTAGACCAGGCTAGCCTTGAACTCACAGAGATCTGCCCACCTCTGCGTCTGCCTCTAATCCCAAGTGCTGGGATTAGATCTCCTTCATTCTTTTTATTTTTTATTTTATTTATTTATTTATTTTGGTTTTTTTGAGACAGGGTTTCTCTGTGTAGTTTTGGTGCCTGTCCTGGATCTCGCTCTGTAGACCAGGCTGGCCTGGAACTCACAGAGACCAATTGCCTCTGCTGGGATTAAAGGCGTACGCCACCGCCACTGCCGCCGCCTGGCTGATCTCCTTCATTCTTAAAAAAAAAAAGAAAGAAAGAAAGAAAGAAAGAAAGAAAGAAAGAAAGAAAGAAAGAAAGAAAGAAAGAAAGAAAGAAAATGTCTGGGGGCTGGAGAGATGGCTCAGTAGTTAAGAGCACTGGCTGTTCTTCCAGAGGACCCAGGTTCAATTCCCAGTAATCACATGGTGGCTCACAACCATCGTAACTCCAGTTCCAAATGATCCCATGCCCTCTTCTGGTCTCCACTGGAACTAAGCACTCACATGGTGCACAGCCATGCATACAAGCAAAACACTCCTAGACATGCAATACATTCTTTAGAGATTCTACAAGGTCTTTCCCTGACTGAATGCAGGCTTCAACGGGACTCCCGTTATCCTGGAAAGGGAAACAGTTCACAAAGGAGCCAGAGAACAGTGAAGAAGAGAAACTTAGGATCTCAGCAAAGGGCCCAGTGCAGACACAGGGCAGAGAGTCAGGACAGGAGCTGGGGACCCACAGGCAGAGAACTTCAAGCTGGGGTGGGAAAGCCAGAGAACGGTCAGAGCTCTGTGCCCTGGCTGGCAAGGAGGGGAGCCTGGGAACCATGGGACACCTGATTCTGAATCAGCTTCCCTCCAGCTCACCCAGAAGTGCTGCAGAGCAGCAGAGGTAGACCACACGGGTGCAGCTGTGTGCCTTCACAGGAAAGCAGCCCGATCCCTGGCTGACCCCGGGAGGCTGAGCTAAAGCCAAGCCCAGGAGAGGAGACAGGCATCCGGGCACCAGCAGGTAGAGGAAGCGTAGATTTGAAGGCAAGTAGAGGGAACAAAGGTTGTCTGTCTGTAAGGACAGCAGAGGACCAATGCTGCCTGGGATGTGAACCCGTCATGGGTCTGCAACTGATCTGCCACCTTGAGGGAGGAGGGGTGGTGTGGATATCATTAACACTTGATGGATTTCAATGTGGACAACAACTCCAAGTGAACAGGGACTTAAATAGGTCTGGAGTGTAGGGCTAGCCTCAACTAAACACCGTTCCTTCGCTATTATCACAACCCAACTGTGCAGACTCCTGCTGGCTCCGGAAGAACACCCAGGCCTGATGGCTGCTTGCCCAGCATGCCCAAGGCCCAGAGCTCCAGCACCACCAAAATGAAAGCAGAAAGGAAAGCTTAGAAGGAAGGGAGAGTTACAGGCCTGAAGTCTGTGACTGCTCCTGGAGGTGACTTTTACAAGTTTTTGTAGTTTCATCTGCATTGCCCGGGATCAAAGCCACACACAACACACTGATATAAAGAATGATGCGTGGTGTTTTGTTCAGACTCCCGGGTGCTGGGATGGCAGGCACGGAGCACTATGCCAGCTTGCTGGATTTTACTGTGCACACTCTATCTATCCTCCCTTGAGTTAGGAACTTTCTAAACATCTGGTTTAAACCTCACACTACCCTGTGAGGTGCAGCCACTGGCTGGCTCCCCTGATGGTGAGGGTACCACAATGCACACAAGGGAAGGACTGGCCAGGCCTCAACATGAACCCAGGGGCTACTACAGCCTGTGGGATGCTGGGCCCCCTTGGCGGGCAAGACAGGGGCAGGAATCTTAAAGGTGAGTAGGCCTCAGCTTACCTCCTCCTGTAACGTCTCCACCTCAGCCACCAGGTGCTGCTGCTCCTTCTCCTGGCCCAGCCGAGAGAGGACAGAATCGGTTCCAGTCCCTGCCCCATCACCCTCCCTGACCCAGGAATTCAGTCAGGGCCTCTGTCACTGGAGAGCTGGGCTGAGGAGGGCTTATGAGGGATGAGGGAGTGTGGGGTGAACGGGACCTGGAAGTCAGGTAACCTTTGCCCCTTCACCTCTGCCCTTTTGCTGCAGCCATATATGCCCTGCCAGCACTCACTGTGTGCCGTGCCTGGGCCATTAGGCTGCGATTCTGCTCTTCCAGGCTCTTGGCCAGAGTCTTCAGGTCCTCTAGCTCCTCATCCAAAGCCTTGGCCGCCTGCAGGGCCTGCTGGGTGCTGATGGGTGGCACAGATGTGAGAAGAGGCAGGCAGAGAAGTAGAGCAAAACATCCTGGACTATGAGGGGGACTATGACCATACGTAAGCTAGGCCAAGGGCCACAAGGATCGGAGAGAAGGGGGCAGGGGCATGCGGTGTGGGAGGGAGACAGTGTTCACGTCTCACCCGAGGAAGGAAGCACAGGGCACACAGCAAAGACAGAAAGGGGTAGAGGAAGAGAACGAGAGCAAAAACTGGAAGGAGTCAGTCAGACTGAACCCAAAGGCCAGAAGACAAGACCCAGATAGAAGGAAGTGGAAGGCAGGCCTGGGCAGTAGGGTGCCTGCCTGTGCCTGCCTGTGCCTGCCTGTGCCTGCGGCCTGGGCAGTAGGGTGCCTGCCTGTGCCTGCCTGTGCCTGCGGCCAGCCGGGCAGAAGGGAGACCCAGGCACTCACCTCCGCAGCTGCTTGCGCAGGGCTGCGATCTCGGCCCCTAGGCGTGCCGAACCCTCCTCAGCAGTCTCCACGCTGTGCTGCAGCTTGGCGTTCTCGCCAGCCAGGCGCCGGTTGCTGAGCTCCAGGTCCTCTAGGCTGCTCAGCAGCTCTGCTGTGGCGGGCCTGAGGGCAGCAGGGGCCTGTCACCCCCCCTGCCCTGCTCCACCTCCCCCAGCGTCCTAGGTAGAGCAGGGCCGGCAGCTGGGGAAAGGGTTCCTCTAAGACAAATCAGAATCAAACTCCAGGCTCCCCTGAGCCAAAGAACATCCATCTCCCCACTCCCAGGCCCCAGACAGGCTGGAGAAAATGGAGTGGGATAGGGGTCGGGAAGACAGGCACCCCTCAGGCCTGGGGTCTTCTCCTCCAAAGCTCTCTAAGTTGGCTGGCTCCTCAGCTTCTGGGCATGCTGGAAAGGGACAAACAAAAGAAGGCTGAACTCTTTGGTGACTTTAAAAGTTGGGGTGTCCAAGGACCCTGGGATTGTTCCAGGACTCTAGCCTCCCAGTTTTTCCATGTGTAGCTTTGGGGTTCCCTGGGCTGAATTACTCTTATTACATACATAGGCTGCTTGCTCATGCTTATCTGGAGCTCAGCCAGGTCTTCAGAACAAGTCACCAGGGTTCCCCCACTCCCCCAAGCCCCCGTCCTGTCCCAGCTTTCCCCGAGTCTTAGGCCCTCATCACCACCGGTCTGTCATTGCTGGAGTTCAGCCAGGCAGACTGTTTCCACCGCATCCACCCGCCCACTACCTTCCTCTCTCCCTGGGCACTCCCCAGCCTCTGCCTCCTTTCTCTGTCTTCCCCTACGTGACCTTGCCACCCTCTGCTGCTCACAGTCCTCCCTGGCCCCCAAGATTAAAGAGGCCTCAAGGTTCAAGGGAATGCCAAGAGCTGGGTGAGGTGGCGCACACCTTTAATCCCAGCAGCTGGGAAGCAGAGGCAGGTGGATCTCTGTGAGTTAGAGGCCAGTCTGGTCTACAGAGTGAGTTCCAGGACAGCCAGGGCTACACAGAGAAACCCTGTTTCAAAAAAACAAAACAAAACAAACAAACAAAAAAAGAAACAAAAGAAAGAAAAAAAAAAGAAAGCAAACAACAACAACAAACCCAGCCTGAAACCAAAACAAATATAAAGAAGAGAATGCCAAGAGAGCTTCAGTGTGGGTTCTTATGGTCACTTTCTAGTGGTACACCTCTGCGGTGTGAGGTCCTGGGCACCCAGCACTCGGGCACAGGGCTGGGAGAGAGCCGGGCAGATGCCTGTTCTCAAGGCGCAGTAAGCAGGTGTGAGGTGTGTAGGGGGCAGGGCCGAGAGGAGCCCGGCAGGCCAAGACTGCCTGTGCCATGGGAAGATTTCAACAGAGCCAGGAAGCAGCAGTCTCTCTCTCAGCCTCTACACTAGGGCTGGAGCTGGGAGGAGGGATGGGAAACCTCACCCCAAAGTCCAGGAGGAGGGACTGTCCCAAAAAGCCAGCACAGCTGCAGGCCTAGCCAAGGCGCAGTTGTCTCTTCAGCCCTTGCTGTGTGGAGCGGGTAGATGAGAGGTCCCTGCTAACCCCCGCTGACCCCTGCCACCCCGGCTGCTTCTATAAATAGGCTCACCAGATGGCAGGTGTGGAGAAGCCAGGGCTCCCCCGAAGGCGGTCTCCTCTGCCTGCTCTAATCCCCTGTATCAAAGGCAAGAGGCTCAGGTCCCCTGCAGCCAGGGCCTGTGTCTGCAGGGGTCTGGGGGGCGGAGGGACGGCAGTCGGGGGTGTGGTTCTAGGGGCGCAGGGCCAGGCCAGCTGGCAGGGCCTGGGCTGGGAAGAGCAGCCCTTCCCATGGCCAGCCCCTCTAGTTCTGCCTCCCGGTCCCTGCACCATGTCCCTTGCACCACGTCGGAGGCATTTGGTCCTCGGACCCTTTACCCCGCCCTATCTTTTCCCGGTCCCTCCTTAGCCTCAAGCCAACCACATGGAGTTCCTGGGCCTAGCTCCCAGGTGGGCGGCTGCTGGTGCAGGACTCACCCATGCAACTGACAGGCGGCAATCCAGTCCCGCATGACCACCAGAAAGGTGCCCAGCTCCACGGTGGCTCCAGCGCCCTCCCCGGAAGGGTCCAAGCTTCGGGCCAGTGTTTGGAGGCGCACGTCCTGGGGGCCCTGTCCTGTCACGGCCTCCAGGTAGGCCAGGAGGTGGGCTACAGCCACAGTGCCTGGGGCAGAGCATGGTGGGGAAGACTGGACTGGACAATGGCTTGGGAACAGTTGCCTGTCATCCATGGGTTGGTGACATGCCTGCCCCACAGCATGCAGAGGACCTGGGCAAGGTCCTCCCTGGAGTCAGATTTTCAGTCCATCTCAGAGTGAACCAAAGAGATGAGCCAGGGCAGTACCCACTGCTGTACCAGGCCAGAGGCTAACTCCCTCCAGGGCCTCACGCCCCTCCTCCTCCATCCCCACCCCCACGCCATTTTCCTGTCCCTGGAGGACCCCTGAGGGGGCCCTAGCCCAGCCCCCACCTGTCTTGTGAGGGTCACAGGCTTCAAATGTAGAGTTAAGAATCTGTTCCTCTAGGCTGAGCAGTGGTCCTGGATTCAGTTCCTCAGGCTGCTCCCAGAGGTACACTGTGGAGAAAGGAGGGCCCGCCCTGTGTGAGGGGCACCAGGACCTTGCTGCCTCAAATCCAGTCCCTGCTGAGGTGGGGGCTAATTTACTTAGAGCTCTTTGTGGTTGGGACTAGTGAAGGACGGCAGGAGGCTTCCAGTCAGGTGGCAACCTGAGGGTTTTGAGTCACTGCTCCCAGGTGGGGCCCACCTCTCAGGCCAGGGAGTGCCCCTGCTGTCTGAGGTTCCTATCCAGCGGGCTCGGCTCAGGAGGCCTTAATGAGGTGACCCTCACCTCCTCCTTTCTCCAACCTCCCAGACTACAGGCAGAGGGCACCAGGCTTGAGAAAAGCAGAGAAGAGGATTCTGGGAAGAGCCAGGATGAAGGTGGCCCAGGAGCAAGGAACAATCCGATACGGCGTGGGCAGCCTACATCGATCCCGCCCGCCCGCTGCAGCCTCCCCCCAGTTCCCGGGGGAGCAGGTCTCATCTCTCCATCCCCAGCATGGCGTCATCAGAGCTGGAGGAGCACAGGCCAGCACCAAGAGGAAGAGGAGGGAGGGGACCGTCTAAGCAGGGGCAGCAGGGGGCTGAGTCAGCAGCACCACAGCACCACAGCAGACCTTCTTTGGGAGGTCTGTTTCCATGCCAGTGAAATCCCCCCTCAAGAGGACTGAGAGGGCTGCTCTGCCCCCATGTGTGAAGATGGGTGTGCATGCATGCGTATGGGGGTGTGAGTGTGTGTGCATGTGTGATATGTTCAGTGTGTGTGTGTACTGTGTAGTGCAATACGTAGTGCAGTGCGATATGTGTATGCATACGTGTCTATGTATGTGTTTATGTATACGCATATATACACGTGGTGTGTGTGTGTGTGTGTGTGTGTGTGTGTGTGTGTGTGTGTGTGGTGTGTGTGTGTGTGTGTAGGGCAGCTCTCACCTGGCTCAGATCCACTGTGTATTGTGCCTATGTGCCTGTCTTCTGGGATCTTTTGGTCTTCGGCTATATTCACACTGCCTGAATACAGCAGGCACTCAATAATCTCCATGCCATAGAGCCTCTCCAAGCTAGAGGTGGCCTTCACACCTCTCATTGGCCTGGCTTGCTGAGATGAATGCCACTGCACATGGCTGCAGGGTTAGAGTCTGAGCTGGGCATGAAGTGAACAACCTGCCCCACACCGGTATCAGCAAGCCAGGACTCAACCTCTGAGCCTCAGCAGTGTCCTAAGGAAAGCTACCTCTCTCCTAGAGAAGAATGGGATAAAATGTGGGTGGGCCTCTGCTTGGCACTTATGGAGCATCAGACCACCGCAGCTGCTGTTCCTACAGGTGAGTCTGCGGCGGCGGCGGCGGCGGCGGCGGCGGCGGCGGCGGCGGCGGCGGCGGCAGCAGCAGCAGCAGCAGCAGCGGCAGCAGCGGCCACAGTTGCTTCTAGCCCAGGAGTCCCTTTCTCACTCTGACACTTCCCTGACTTAGCTCACCAGTGGCCTGGACCGTTCTTGCTCCCGTGTGAGGGCCCTGGGGCCCAGGTTGGTTAGGAGAGGTGGACTCCGGCTGGTCTACTGCTCTTTATCCTCCTGCGTTACAAAGGAGGACTCTGTGGCCCAGTAAGGCCACTGCTACATAGTCCCTTCCCAAGAGAGACGCCTTTCTGCCCTCTCCTTCCTCCTTCACTCCCCAGCTCTGCCTTTGGTTTTCCTTTTCTTCTTTGTTATTTTGACAGGGTTTCTCTGTGTAGCCCTAGCTGTCCTGGAATTCACTGTGTAGATCAGGCTGGCCTTGAACTCACGGAGATCCACCTGCCTCTGCTAGGATTAAAGGTGTGCGCCACCACTGCCCAGTTCTACTTTTCCTTCGGGATCTTTCTTCCACGTCTTCCCAACCTCTCTCACATGTCTAGCCTCTGTCCTGTGTCCCCGATACTCCCATTCTCCATCCTGTTCCTTCTCTCTCCCCTTTGCTACCCCCGTCTTTCAACCCTGGCTTTTCCTGTGGGTGAGTTCTCTTTCCTACGGCAGCCTCAGGAGTTGACTCGGAGATGGTCATAGTTCCTGGTGGCCGCACGCCCTCTGCTGGTGCAGGCAAGGTTTAGATGGCAGTCATTCCTCCAAGCCAGGCAGCCTTCTAGTCCTGGCATGCTGTGTCTGTCTGCCTGTAAAACCCTCCTATTTATAGAAGTTACTGCCGAGGCTGAAGTGCAGACCTCAGGCTTGGGCCAAGCTGGGAACATCCAGGAGCCTGGAAGGCAGGACACTCCTACAAATGACCCCACTGTCTGTTAGAGGCAGGAGCTTCTTGATTAGACCGGCTCTCCCTGCTAGCACATCCTCAGGAGATGGAGGGAGAAGTCAGAGGTGAGGGAGGGCAGAGTAGAGGAAGGAGAGAGATGGATGCTTAGGGAACAGAGTTGCTGAGACAGGGCAGAGAAAGAGACAGGCAGAGAAGAAAACAGCGGTCCGAGACAGAGAGGGAGGCTGGCCCCCAGAAGATAGTTGGTTAGCCAGTATCTTCCTCCCTGAGCTGCTGTGGGCTGGCTCCCACACCTACGTGTCTACATCTGCCCACAGGCACCGAGCTTCCACAGTGAAGCAGGCGCTGCTGAGGCAGAGGCTGACTGCACTTGAATAGGCCAAGATGTTAGTCTGAAGCACCACACACTAGCTCTCAAAGATGTCTGAAAACACAGGAATAACTCAGCATGTTTTTATGCTGCTTAACGTAGAAAACAGTCTGTATGCGTACAGAGTTAAATCAGTCAATACCATTCGGATCACCTGACTGATTTGGCCTTGAACTTTCTATCTTCTTGCCTTAGCGCCTCAGTTCCAGGACTACAGGTATGACCCCCTTGTCAGCTTTACCCTTTTAAAAAATGAAAAGTTACATATGTGAGCTGGGCATGCTGGAGCACACATGTAATCTCAGCACTTGAGAAGCAGAGGTGGGAGGAGTGAAAGTTCAGAGCCAGGCCTTGTCTCAAAAAACAAAACCCGGAGATGGGAACACAGCTCAGTGGTGATTGGTTGCTTAGCACACACAAAGCCCTGGATTCCGTCTCCTGCACTGTAAGACTATATATATTTGCATGCGCGTGCGTGTACACACACACACACACACACACACACACACACACCGGGGGCAGCAGCAAGAGTGGAATAGGGTCTGTGGAGCCATGCTGAGTCTTACACTAAGCAGGTGACAGACAGACAGACAGATGCCAGTGTTGGGAGGAGAAGTGCATCAGGAAGGGAGAGGGCCAGGGCACCTGTTTTCCCCACAGTAAGAGCTATCACTGGCCACGAGCTGAACACAGGCAGTTAGTGGGAAGAGGTGTGGAGGTGTGGATGTTACCGTGTGCAGAGTCTCCAACAGCCCGCCAGAGAGGAGGACATGGGGACAGACACGCGGCAAGCCCACAGCTGACACTCATCCACCACCATCTGCTTCTGCCCACCCTGCCTGGCCACCTCTCCCGCTCCCAGCCTGACCCACGGCTCCCTCCTCCTCCTCCTCTTCAGGCAGACACCTACTGTGTGCAGCAGAGGCACTAGCTGGGTCCTCTGGCAGCTCCATGGACCACTCCTGCTTCTCTGTTGCTGCTGGTGAAGCTCTCACCTTCCGTCCACTGCTAGGAGGGCTGGGAAAGGGACAGTCTGTCCAGATAGCTCCTGGAAGGACAAACACAGTGATGGCTCCCTCAGACTAGCCACATTCTAACTGCTCCATCTCTGCCCCAGGCCCTCGGGGTTCTCAGAACCTGTTCGCCAGCCCCATCCCAACTCCAACCGGGTTTTATGGATTTGAGGTATGGGATGGCAACCTGAGGACTAAAGAGCAGGCAGAAGATCAAAGGGGGAGGCAAGAAGGTGGGGTCACCTGCCGCTCCAGGGCTTGTGGCCACCTCTCTTCCCCGACAGCCTACCAAGTCACCATCCCTGTGACTCCACCTTGTGCTCTTCTGCCTTCCCCACAGCCTGCCTTACCTGCCTGGCCACGGTTTCCCATCTCCTTGGGGCAAGGCTGCTTGGGTCCAGTAGCAGAGGCACGGGGCGGCCTGGGCCGGCTGCTTTCTCTCCCCAAACCGTAACAAGTCTCCTAGCAGCTCTAACCTGCACTGCTTTGAAGAGTGCCTGCTGCGCCTGCTGCCGTCCCGTCCCTCTGGGACTCTCCTTGCCTTTGTGACTCTTGTCGTCTGGACACATCTCTCGCTCGTTCTGGGGCCGAATACCCAGCTGAGCAGGCTCCCACACTGGCCCGAGCCTGCCCGTCCACCCGTAATTGGACTGCGGCCTCCTGAACCGCTCTCAGCTAGCCCTCCCGCTTCCACGGGCTTCCATCACTGAGCCACACGGTCACTCTCCCACTGGTGATGCTAGGGAAGTGCTCTACTGCTGAACCACCCCAGTCCCTCACTAGTAAATTCCAGACATGTGCTAAGCTGTAAGTAAATTCACTGCTAAGCTGCACTCTAGCCTTTTGATTTTGAAACAAAACCACCCGAAGATGGCCAGGTTGACCTTGAATTTGTGATCTGTTTGCCTCCACAGGAATGTGCATCACCAGGACTACTTCCTTGCCTTTTTTCCCCTTTAGGTTTATTTTTATTTTATATGTGAGTGTTTTGTCTGCACGTGTATTTACTACATGTGCGTCTGATACCTTTGGAGGCATCAGATCTCTTGGAACTGGAACAAATAGCTGTGAGCTGCCATGTGGGTTCTGGGAATGAAACTAATAAGGTCTCTCTTTATAGCCCTCACTGGCCTGGAATTTGCCATGAAGACGAGCCCAGCTTTGAACTCAGATCCACCTGCTCCAGAGTGCTGGGATTAGAGGCATGAGCCACCAAGGTGACACAGAGCAAGTGTTCTTAACCACTGAACCATTTTTCCTCTCCATCAGTAATCTCCAAGTCCATGGCCATGGGAACTCAGCATATCTCACACACACACACACACACACACACACCCCGCCTGCTGCGCCCTGGGTTCTCACAGGCCCTTATGGACCTGGACCTCCCTCCTCTGCACCCTGATGGTGCTACCGCGATTACAGCCAGGTCAGTCAAAAGAAGGGCCACTTTTGCCAGGTGGTGGTGGTGGTGGTGGCAGTGGCGGCGGCGCCTACCTTTAATCCAGCACTCCCCGCCCCCCAGACAGGGTTTCTCTGTGTAGCTTTGCACCTTTCCTGGATCTTGCTCTGTAGACCAGGCTGGCCTGAAATCACAGAGATCCGCCTGCCTCTGCCTCCCAGCACTTGGAGACAGGTAGATCTCTATAAGTTTGAGGCCAGCCTGGTCTACAGAGCAAGTCCAGGACAGCCAGGGCTGCACAGAGAGACCCTGTCTTGAAAACAAACAAACAAACAGACAAACAAACAAAAGAAAACAAAAATAAGAGTCACTTTCAAGAGAAAAGGAGGCATCAGGAGTTACTGCCCAGGAGCTAGGCAGCAGTGCCTCTGAGGCCGAGAAGGCACCTGGGGCAAGGGTCAGGGGGGTCCGGGTTCCCACCTGCTTGCCTCCCTTTTCTCATGAAATGCAGCCAACACTGCCTTGCCTGTATTCCACTAGCTGCTCGTGCCTGGAGACATTATTATTATTTGGCTTTTGGAGACAGAGTCTTATTACGTAGCTTCAGAGGGCCTTCTGAATCTGTGGAGACCAGGCTGGTCTTCAGCTTGTAGAGATCCTCCTGCTGTCCAGCCCAGAGGCTTTCAGAAGGCACATGTTTCCAGAGACTTCCAGGAACACAGCAGGAAGAAAAGGGGCAAGGGGAAAGGATCTCTTGACCTCTACCAGAGTTTGGGGACAAACTTGTGAACTAGGGACATCAAGTTTCTGGTGGGTATCTGAGGGGCCTTGGACATGGGTGGGTCCTCGTTTCCTAAGAGGAAGTCTTGAGGGGTCCCTGAACTAGAACTCAAGGGCCACATTTCTGGGGTGTCACTAGATTTCAAGGTCCCCAGCAGAACTTGCAGAGGCTCTAGTACAGATTTCTAGAGCGTGAGGCAGGACTTGAATACAGAATTCCCACCAGGATTCCATAGTGAAAGCCTCTGACACGTTTTGAGGAAGAAATCTGAAGGGATATCTCGAGGATTCTAGTGGTGGCCTACATTTGCGAGACCAGCACTCAGGAGGTTGAGGCATCAGGATCCAATTTTGAGCACAGCCTGGACAACTTAATGAGGCCCTGTCTCAAAAACCAACCCAGAGCCCCTGGAGAGGCAGCTTAGTGATTAAGAGGACTAAGGGTTGCTCTTCCAGAAGACCTGGGGTCCATTCCCACCACCCACATGGCATCTCACAACCTTCTGTAATTGCAGTTCCAGGGGATCCAACAACCTTTTCTGGTCTCCACAGGCATGAACCTGGTGCACATACATACATGCAGATAAAACACTCATATACACAAAATAAAAATTAATATATCTTCTAAACAACAAAACAAAACGAAAATAAAGCCTGGTAGTGATGGCATACACCTTTAATCCCAGCACTCGGGAGGCAGAGGCAGATCTCTGTAAATTGGAGGCCAGCCTGGACTACA
The DNA here is from genome assembly GCF_004664715.2 of Peromyscus leucopus. Taxonomy (NCBI): domain Eukaryota; kingdom Metazoa; phylum Chordata; class Mammalia; order Rodentia; family Cricetidae; genus Peromyscus; species Peromyscus leucopus. Next base: position 166,794,560 of record NC_051063.1, read on the forward strand.
GAGTGAGTTCTAGGACAGCTACTCAGAGAAACTATGTCTCAAAACAAAAAACACACACCTGCCCCTGCAAAAACAAAATGAAACACAATATAACTAACTGTTAAGTTTCAAAGTTTCTGGAAGAATGTAGCTGGGCATATTTGAGAGAGCTGTAATCTAAAAACTGAGGCAAGAGGGTCACAAGTTCATAGCCATCCTGGGCAACACTATCTATCTCAAACAAAAACCACAAACAAAACAAACAACAAAAAGCATCCGAGCTGGGCGGTGGTGGCACACGCCTTTAATCCCAGCACTTGGGAGGCAGAGGCAGGCAGGTCTCCGAGTTCGAGGCCAGCCTGGGCTATAGAGCGAGTTCCAGGACTGCCAGGGCTACACAGAGAAACCCTGTCTTGAGGGGAGAGACACGACAAACAAACAAACAAAAAACACAAACAAAAAATTTCCGCTGGGTGGTGGCGCACGCCTTTATCCCAGCACTCGGGAGGCAGAGGCAGGCGGATCTCTGTGAGTTCGAGGGCAGCCTGGGCTACCAAGTGAGTTCCAGAACAGCCAGAGCTGATACACGGAGAAGCCCTGTCTTGAAAAAAAACAAAAAAACAAACCAAACCAAAACAATTCCCAGAGAGTATTTCACACATTTCGGGGGGATTTGGTCAGAACTTGGAGCGTTTTGGAAGGAGTTGGCCGGCGGAGTTCCTGGGGCGTCTGGCGATAACTTGGGGAGTGCCCCTGCCGTGGCTCCCCTGGCCATGGCCACAGGCAGGGCGTACCTGGCGTCAGGCCTCCCGGGAGCTGAGGGCCGCCACCGACGAGCGGCGGTTGCGAATGGCGCGGAGGGAGACGTGCTCACACGCGCCTTTCCCGCCAGAAATGCAAATGCCGGCCTCCCTCAAGACCCGCCCCTCCCGGGTTCCTGGCTCCGCGCAGGCGCACACCAGCTCGAAGGCGCCCGCGGAGCCCTTACCATGAACCCCCTGGTCGCGCATGCGTGGAACGCCTTGGGAGGCTCGCCGAGGCCAGAGCGAGCGCATGCGCACTGGTGGAGCGAGCCTTGGTAAACCACCGGGAACGTTCTTTGCGGTACGGGCTCTTTGCCTTCTGCTTGGCGAAATAGCAGGGTAGGGGTCGACGGAAGGACTCCCTGTCTACCCCTCACTTCTTGTCAGTCACTGAGCCGAATCCTTTCTGTCTTCTCTTGGGTCCCGCGCCCGCCACCGTCACAATGATGCGCAGCCTGCTCCAGCCTCACGTCTGCTCTGTGTCCTCCTGTGGCATTAATACGTACCCGACCTGCATTCCCCCCAATTTATTACTTATTTACTTCCTTACTTATTGAGACATTGCCCAGCCGTGTAGTCCAGGCTGGTCCCGGACGTGGAGCAATCACCCTGCCCCAGCCCATCACGCCGCGTTGGGCGGTTTGTTTGCCGGCAGTAAAGAAGGAGCGGGTGACCGGAGTCATTCCCAGAGATATTGGAACAGAAGACTCCACCCTCTCGTCCGTTTGTAACTCCGGAAAACGTGATCCACTGTTGCTCTTTCCTCTGGGTCCGCTTAATCTGTTTAGGGTCCATGAGGTGGTAGAGTCTGTTTGTGGGTGCCACCCCCAGGCTTCATCCTGTATGCTCTCCCCAAAATGGGCACAATTTTTTTGTTTAGTCGGGGATGGTCAGCGCACAGGAGGCAGAGGCAGGAGGGTGGAGGAAAGTGAGGCCAGCCTGGTCTACATAGTCCTATTATGTAATGAGGTGAGATGAATCAGTGAGTCAAGACACTTGTCACCCATCCTGGTGACCTGGGATGAATCCCCAGGACCCACATGGTGGAAAGAGGTCCCCTGAAGCCACATGCAAACTGTTATGTGTGTACCCTCCTACCCCTTGTTTATGATAGGGGCGGGACTTGACGCCCAGTTGGTACAGTGAACTGGGCGTGGTGGTGCACCAGCACTCAGGAGGTAGAGATGAAAATTCAAAGTCTTTCTCAGCTCAACACATAAGACCTTGTGTATGCTGGTTAGGTTTTGGTTACCTTGATACAATCTAGTCATCTGGGAAGAGTGAACCTCAACTGAGAAAATACCTCATTAGATTGCCGTGTGGGCAAGCCTGTGGGGATGTTTTCTTGATTCAGGAGTGATATGGGAGGACCCAGAGGACCCCTGGGAAGGTGGTTCTGAGTTGTATGAAAAAAGCAAGCTAGGCCAGGCGGTGGTGGCCCACGCCTTTAATCCCAGCCTTTAATCCCAGCACTCGGGAGGCAGAGGCAGGCAGATCTCTGAGTTCGAGGCCAGCCTGGTCTACAGAGTGAGTTCAGGACAACTAGGGCTGTTATACAGAGAAAATGTTTCAAAAATTTAAAGGAAAAAAGAAGAAATTAAAAAAAAAAGAAAACAGCAAGCTGAGTGAAGCATGGCTTCTGCTTCAGCTCCTGTGTTGAGCTGGTGCGCTGACTTCCCTCAGGAAAGGAATGTGATCTAAGGGTTGTGTGATGAAATAAACTCTGTACATCCCAACTGGTCTACAGAGCAAGATCCAGGACAGGCACCAAAACTACTCAGAGAAACCCTGTCCTGAAAAACCAAAAAAAAAAAAAAAGCTTCCCTGGAGATCAGAGTGCGGAGCTAGCCACAAGTCAGCCACAGAGGCCAGGCAGTGGTGGCGCTCACATTTAATCCCAGCAGCCAGCACTTGGGATCTCATGCCTTTAATCTCAGCACTAGGGTAGGGAGGTGGAGACAGGAAGCAAGATGGCTGGGCAGAGAGGAATATAAGGCAGGAGGAGACAGGAGCTCACCCCTTTCATACTGAGGAGTTGTCAAGGTTAGCGGTAGCTGTGGCTTGCTCCTTTGTCTCTCTGATATACCCTGATATCTGGCCCTGGGTTTTTATTATTAAGACCAATTAGGATTCACGCTACAATCTCCTTTTGGTATCTGTTTCCAATCAAGCCACACAGCTACTCCCTCTAACACATACGTTCAGTACACACACTTAGCTCAGTATGGCTGTTCCAGATCTTGCCTGCATCTCATTCAGAACACTGTCTGTCTTAGGTAGGGTTTCTATTGCTGTGATGACACACCATGACCAAAAAGCAAGTTGGGGAGGAAAGGGTTGATTTGGCTCACACTTCAGCATTGCTGTTCATCACCAAGGAAGTCAGGACAGGAACTAAACCGGGCAGGATCCTGGAGGCAGAAGCTGATGCAGAGGCCACGGAGGGGAGCTGCTTACTGGCTTGCTCCTCATGGCTTGCTCAACTTGCATTCTTATAGAACCCCAGACCAACAGCCCAGGAATAGCACAACCCATCATGGATTGGGCCTTCCCCATTGATCAGTAATTGAGAAAATACCTTACAGATGGATCTCAAGGAGGCATTTCCTTAACTGAGGCTCCTTCCTCTGATGACTCTAGCTTGTGTCAAGTTGACACACAAAGCCAATCAGTCCACCATCTCTTAGTTGGGCAACTTGGTCTCCTATGGCACCAGGATGTGCACCTGGTACTGAATGAAGCCCCTGATCCAGCCTGTTTGCCCTCCCAAGGCCCCAAGGTTTTTGTTTTTGTTTTTGTTCTTCCAGACAGGGTTTCTCTGTGTAGCTTTGGTGCCTGTCCTGGATCTCACTCTGTAGACTAGGCTGGCCTCGAACTCACAGAGATCCACCTGGCTCTGCCTCCTGAGTCCTGGCTTGCACCACCACTGCCCGGCGCCCCAAGTTTTAAAACACCCAACCTGCTACACTAGCCACCAAAACATGTTTTTTAGATTGTACAAAATTACAAAATTTTACAAAATTTTTAGATCTTACAAAAGGAAAAACAAATATTGAAAGATTAATATTTGTTAATATAAAAATTTTTGTTAAAAATATTAATTTTGTTAAAAAATTTGTTACAATTTTTGTTAGTTTGTTTTTTGAGACAGGATTTCTTTGTGTATCCCTGACTGTCCTGGAATTCATTCTGAAGACCAGGCTGATCTTGAACTCACAAAGATCAGCCTGGTTCTGCCTCCTGAGTGCTGGGCGTGCGCCACTGCCACCTGGCTTGGAAAGCTTTATTTGTTAGAGCACAAACAAAATATCACCACATTTCCCCTTTTTGTCTAAAATAAAAAAAAAGTTTTTAACTAATATAAGAAAAGCTATATACAATAAGTACAATAACTGTGCACAATGTATACAGGCAATAAATACATCAACATTGTGTAGTCCATTTGCAATTGACAAATTCAGGGAAAATACTCTTTATCTACCCTATCTTGGTGAGTCCAAAAGGTTGTATCTATTTCACTTTCTATTCTAACTTGCATTACCAAAATTACCTTTTAATGTCTCTCAACCTTATATACTTTACACCTCTTCAGTGAATTTCTGTTCCAAATCTGGTAACAAGGAAAACAATAACTATAAAGCCTTCAACTCCATCAGAGACCCAAGAAGGAAATAATATTACCTGAGTGTGGTGATATATTGTCTAACCTAATAAACTTGCCTGAGGATCAGAGGGCAGAGCCAGCCACTAGATTAGATTTAGAAGTCAGGCGGTGGTGGCACATGCCTTTAATCCCAGCACTTGGGAGGCAGAACCAGGCAGATCTCTATGAGTTTGAGGCCAGACTGGTCTACAGAGTGAGATCCAGGACTTGTCTTGAGAAAACAAACAAACAAACAAAAATATCCTAGCACTTGGGAGGCAGAGATCTGCCTGGATCTCTGTGAGTTCAAGGCCACCCTGGACTACATGAGATTAACTTAGTCTAGGAGAGAAACAGAGCCAAACAGTGGTGGCACACACTTTTAATCCCAGTACTTGAGATCTCATACCTTGGCTTGGGAAGCACACAAGCCTTTAATCCCAGGACGTAATATGGCAGGGCAGAGAAAGGTATATAAGGCATGAGGAAACAGGAACTCACTCTCTTATAGGCTGAGGATTTCGTAGAGGTAAGAACTAGTAGCTGGCTGTTCTGCTTCTCTGATCTTAAAGCTTTCACCCTGATATCTGGCTCTGTTTTATTATTATTATTATTATTATTATTATTATTATTATTATCATTATTATTATTAAAAGACCATCTAAGATTCGAACAACACCTGAGTAAGCAGAAAGCTCAAGCAAGCAACTTCCAAAAAATGTGAGAAATGACAGAAACAGTTGGCTGCCTTGGACAGTCACCCAAGGTTCCTTTGCAATGTTGGGACATCTATATTTAGTCTACAGGCCTAGAATATCTGACAGACTCATCTGTGAAGCAGGATTTTTCTGAAGGGCTGTCCTACCTTGTCTTGGCAAAGTTTGGCATTCCTTTCTTTTGTGTCTTGCTTGTCCCATTTGGACAGCATACTGTCAGCAGTCAAGGCAAGGGCACTTTCTTGCCTAGTGGCTAACTTTTGCCACAAAGAAAATAAACTCCACATGGAGTTTCTTTTATGCCCATAATCTTCTCTGAAGTAAATTGGTGCTGCCAGGAGCAGACCTATCTCATTGTCATAAAAAAAGAACCTATGTTATCAAAACATCTTAAATGTCATATTCTATAGATCTCTGAAGTGTTTGATGACCACCTGTCTACTTAAAATATATCTGTTTGACCTTGAAAATGTACCTGATTACAAGCTTAATTGTAATAGGTGACCAACTACTAACCTGCATTTCTTTATTATCCTAAATAGTTTGTAAAAATAACTTTCAAGGACTAGCAATTTTCATTACATTGTTAAACGAGATGTGTAGGTACAATACCTTGAACAAGATTAGAAATGTACATACATTATCTTCTAACAAAAATAATCTCAACCTTGTATCAATGTACAAAAATACATATCAACATAAAATATTTAAAACAAGTAGTTGCATTTTAAAAGTAGATTGAAGCTGGGTGGCGGTGGCACAAACCTTTAATCCCAACACTAGGGAGGCAGAGCCAGGTGGATCTAGTGAGTTCAAGGCCAGCCTGGGCTACAGAGTGAGTTCCAGGAAAGGCACAAAGCTACACAGAGAAACCCTGCCTCGAAAAACCAAAATAATAATAATAATAAATATATATATATAATAAAATAAAAAAATAAAGGTAGATTCAATAAGTCCTTTTAGCCTATCATTTCTTTATCCCCTGTTTGTCAGCTTAGTGGTGTTATAATCCATGTGGAATCATCGTTGTGGGGCCCCATCATCCTTTTGGAGACTTCAGAACTCACTGTCAGGCACAGTCATTGTTCACTGCTGAAAACTTAAACATTTTAAATGTCATATGCAGCAGACCTCAAAGAGGTTAAAGGATCAATATTTGTTATGTACATCCAAAGTACAAAAACTTAATTCCTAGTTACCTGATAGAGAATCAAACCTGAAATCATGTACAGGAAGCTAGATGAAACATTTTTCTAGAATTAGTTAGTACCCTATATGACCATTAATATCATGACAAAATTAAATTTTGAGATAATATTTATACATTAAGAAAAGTTTTAAAAAGTCAAAATAAAACCAAAGGAATATGAGATTAGATTAGTGACAATAAAAAGTCCCTGAATTTTTGTTTGTCTTTTGTCTCATATCAGGTGGTTCTTCTGACATGAGTCAGAGGTTTTGGATTTTGCTTTTAACAAGCATGCATGGGTTTAGAGGAGAGAACCACACTCCCAACTCCAAAGCCAGCTTTAATTTGTAACTGAACTGAGACTACAAAAAGATCATTTGCATTATGTGTCTGTAGAGAACAGCAGAAACAAACATTTGGGAAGATCTGTGAAATTTTATCCTGTTGAAAATGTGATATACCAATAGGCCAATTTACTCTTTTTCTTGGGACTTTTTTTTTTTGGCTGAATCATCCTTTTTCTTCAGATGTCTCATTTATCCAGTGGTCTTCAGATTCCTTAGATGGATGCCTTTATTCTCCTGAAAGACAAAATCAAAACCCTTCCCAAACCCTGACTTTAGGGAGGTTCCCTTTTGGCAAATTATATCTGATCAAATGAAAAGCATTTGTTAGTCATATAAGTTAATTTAAATTGGATGGTCATGCTGGTTGATGAACTATCACCTCTTCTAATTAATAGGTCTCTCCTGTTCAAATTGAATCTTTATTAATTTTGATGGTATCCATAGCTTTTCTTCTCCTGAAGAAACAAAAGCAAAACCCCTTCCCTAATGTAACACATATCCTGGTTTCCATTCTTTAAACTATACAGGCTGATTTAATTCTGTAGCTTTTTTCTATTATCCAATGACTCTCTGCAGCTGTTGTTCCTTTCTCATTAGCATTTAGAAAATTCAAAGTTAATAAAGCATTATGCAGTCTATTTCTGGGGGTTTTATTACCCCTTTCCGTTTATTTAGCATATCCTTTAGAGTTCTGTTTGATCTTTCCATAACTGCTTGCCCTGTAGGCCTGTGTGTATACCTATAAGATCCTTTATATTGTAATAAGAAAAAAAAAAACTGTTTCATTTTACAAAAACTGTTGCACAAATCCTAGTTGGTCTTAATAAAAACCCAGAGCCAGATATTGGGGTAAATGCTGAAAGACCAGAGGAGCAGAGCAGCAGCCGCGAGAGAGTTCTCTCCTCTAGGACTCCGTATCCCGAAAGAGACCCGAGCTCCTGTCTCCTCCTGCCTTCTATTCCTTTCTCTGTCCAGCCATATCACTTCCTGCCTCAACCTCCCTGGTGCTGGGATTAAAGGCATGTGCCACTACTGCCTGGCTCTGTTTCTCTTTTAAACTAGATCAATCTTGTATAGCTCAGGGTGGCCTTGAATTCATAGAGATCCGTCTGCCTCTATGGCTAACTAGTGGCTGGCTTTGCCCTCTGACCTTCAGGCAAGCTTTATTTGTTAGAGCATACACAAAATATCAGGACAAGAAACATATGCTGGAACATTGTCAGTCTTAATTTGTACAGGTATACCCATGATGACCATAACTTCTAGCAAATATGTGATTATAGGATCATCCTTTTCAGAACTCAAAGCAGTTACCCATTGAAATCCTGAACAGGTATCAATGGTGTGGTGTACATATTTTAATTTTCCAAATTCTACAAAATGAAACACATCCATCTGCCAGATTTCATTCCTCTGAGTACTCTTTGGGTTACATCCTGCTGGTAGTGGAGTTTGATTGTAAAAAGTACAAGTAGGACATTTTCTTATAATTTCCTTGACTTGTTGCCAAGAGATGGAAAAATCCTTTTTCAAACCCTTGCTATTGACATGGTTTTGTTGTTGTTGTTGTTGTTTTGTTTTGTGAAACTCTGAGGCCTCCAGCACATTTCCTATCAATAGTTGATCAGTTTCTTCATTACCTTGTGCTAGATGGCCTGGCAGACCCGTATGGGATTGGATGTGTGTTCCATATAAGGGATGATTCATATTCCTGATTATTTCTTGTAACTGAATAAATAATAAAGTTAATTCTGACTCATCAGGAATAAATTCAGGAGTTTCAGTGTGTAAAACAACTCTTTCTTCATTATGAGAGTCAGTAACTATGTTAAGAGCTTCTGTAAAATCCATTAATACCAACAGAAGAGCATATAATTCTGACTTTTGGACAGAATCGTAAGGGCTTTGAGCCACTTTACTTAAATTTTCTGATTTGTAATCTGCCTTTCCTGATTTATTTGTACCAGTATAAAATGTAGGGGCTCCAGAAATAGGTGTTCCCCGTACAATATGAGAAAGAGTCCAGTTAGTTCTCTTTATAAATTGAATTCTCTTGCTTTGGGAACATTTGCTGTTAATCTCTCCCAAAAAAATTACTGCAAGCTTTTTGCCAAGGTTCCTTTTCTGCCCATAATTTGTCAATTTCATCATTAGTTAAAGGTACTACAATTTATGCTAGGTTTATTCTTGCTAATTGACAAAGTCTCAATTTTTCTTTTAGAATCAACTCAGAGACCTTTTCCACATAAGTTTTTATTTTTTACTTTTTTTCTCTGCTTATGTGGTAAAAAGATCCATTCTAAAATAATATTTTCCCTCAGCATTAATTTTCCTGTAGGAGAATGGGTAGAAAGTAAAATAACTAGAATGCAGTCAAGCTCTGGACCCAAAGGATCCACATGTGCATCCTGAATTTTCTCTTCCACCTGTCACGAAGTGTCCCGGCACAGGTGTGTTGGTTCACCGGATCCATGGAAAGAAGACTCAGAGGCATCTTAACAATGAATCAGCCGGGCGGTGGTGGCAGCGCACGCCTTCAATCTCAGCACTTGGGAAGCAGAGCCAGGCGGGTCTCTGGGAGTTCGAGGCCAGCCTGGGCTACCAAGTAAGTTCCAGGAAAGGCGCAAAGCTACAAAGAGAAACCCTGTCTAGAAAACAAAACAAAACAAAACAAACAAACAAACAAACAAAAGAATGAATCTAGCCTTTGCGACTGCCAGGGGTCCAGCCTTGAAGGACTGAAGCCCTTTCCCTTTGCCCAGGGCATTTTTATTTCTCTCCATATTTACACTTTAGCAAGTTGATTTCCATATGCTCAAAACAGCCTGAAAGGAGTTCCCAAAAATACAATGTCAAGTGCAAATTCCTGTATTCATCAGGCACTGTGATTTTCTTGGTTTCCTGAACCAAGTTTTGCATAGGCCTTTGTATCCTTGGGAGACTCTGAGACAAGATTCACATTGGACAACTGGAGAAACAAAAGGTGTCAGTTAAACAAAGGATGGATTAGGGCTCGGTGCTGCCCTCTGGAGCCAGGCCTGGAGAAGCTCAGCAGGAACGTGGCCACACCCACCAAAGCCCATTCTCCCACAGCCTCGGCTGACAAGTCTCTTGGACTATTTCAGTCCTCTAAGGTTTTGAACAAGTTATTCAGTTCATCATTTTTTACCCCAATCATGGGCCATAGATAGGAAATGTCACCTAGCAATCCTTGAAAGTCATTAAGAGTCTGCAATCAATCTCTCCTAATTTGCACCTTTTGGGGTCTAATTTTTTGTAGACCTATTTTATATCCTAAATAATTAATAGAATCTCCTCTTTGTATTTTTTTTCAGGAGCAATTTGTAATCCCCAATAAGGCAAAATTTTCTTTACTTCTTCAGTCTTTCTAAAGTATCTGCATTTGAATCAGCTAGTAAGATGTCATCCATGTAATGGTAAACTACTGATTGAGAAAATTGCTTACATATCATTTCCAATGGCTGACTTACAAAATATTGGCACAGGGTGAGGCTATTTAACACTCCCTGTGGGAGAACCTTCCATTGATATTTCTTAACAGACTGAGAATTATTATAAGTAGGCACCAAAAAGGCAAATCTTTCTCTGTCTTTTTCTTGTAAAGATATAGTGGAAAAAAGTCTTTTAAATTGATAACTATAAGAGGCCATCTATTAGGTAACAGAGTAGGCAAAGGAATTCTAGATTGTAGAGAGCCCATTGGTTGAATTACCATGAAAATAGCTCTTGGATCTATCACCATTATCCATTTTCCAGATGTCTTTTTTTTTGGTTTTTCGAGACAGGGTTTCTCTGTGTAGCTTTGCGCCTTTCCTGGAACTCACTTGGTAGCCCAGGCTGGCCTCGAACTCACAGAGATCCGCCTGGCTCTGCCTCCTGGGTGCTGGGATTAAAGGCGTGCGCCACCACCGCCCAGCCAGATGTCTTTTTAATACAGGAGAATTCCAAGGGCTGGTTGATTCTTCAATATGTTGAGTATTTAACTGCTCCTGTACCAGCTGTTCTAAGGCCTGTAGTTTCTCTGCTATTAAAGGCCATTGCTGAACCCATACAGGTTTGTCCATCAACCATTTTTGTTTGTTTGTTTGTTTGTTTTTGGAGACAGGGTTTCTCTGTGTAGCTTTGCACCTTTCCTGGAACTCATTCTGTAGCCCAAGTTGACCTTGAACTCACAGAGATCCACCTGCCTCTGCCTCCTGAGATTAAAGGTGTGTGCCACCACCGCCCAGCTCCATCAAACTTTTTTTTTTAAGATTTATTTATTATGTATATAGTGTTCTGCCTGCATGTATGCTTGCACACCAGAAGAGGGCACCAGATCTCATTACAGATGGTTGTGAGCTACCGTGTGGTTGCTGGGAATTGAACTCAGGACCTCTAGAAGAACAGCCAGTGCTCTTAACTGCTGAGTCATCCCTCCAGCCCCCATCTGTCAATCATTTTAAAAGCAGGGCTGTTGGTGTCTTTGAAAGATCAGCAGCTCTTGGGCTCTGTTCTTGTACAACCTAAGTGGTTGGTGGCTATTCTTTATAATACCTTCTAATATTTTTTTCCCAGAAACATACATTAATTTATGATTTGTTTCTAAGATTAGAGGAATGTTAATCTGAGTATTCCATTGCTGTAACAAATCATGTCCCCATAAATCCATTGCTTTGTTAAACATGTATGGCTTTAATTTTCCTCTCTGTCCTTCTGGCCCTATACATTTGACCAATCTCATACTCTGTTTTACCTGAGGTAAAGTACCAGTCCCCAAAAACTGAACATTTTCCTCCTGAAGAGGCCAATTTGGATGCCAAGACTCCGTTGTAATTATTGTTACACCTGCAGCTGTGTCTACAAGACCTTCAGGAAGAACATCATTTGTGTTTTTAATTTTGGTCTTTGTTCATTTATAGAAGTTTGTCAAAATATTTGTTTTATGGTTTCTCCTGAAATTTTTTGTTCTCTCTTCTATAGCTGTTCTATCATCCAGAGCAGTGTGGTTTCTTACAATAGGCATTAGGTTCTTTGATTGCTCTAGGAAGGAGTTTCTTCCACAATGTCAGGAAATGGTTGAACTGAATTTGACATGGGGGCCTGCGAGAGGCCCCCCCAAATTGTTTCCCAGCAACCACATGGTGGCTCACACATATCTCTGATGTCCCCTTCTGGCATAAAGTTGCACATGCAGATAGAGCACTCATACATAAATAATAAAATCTTTAAAAAAAAATGACTTTTTAAATTGACATTATGGAACTCTCATCTAAATTAATTATACTCTCATTTAATTGCTCCTTCTTCAAACTGTCCAATGTATTATCATACAGAGACCTAACTTCCTCCATTGTAATAGTGTTTCCCATTCTTTAATGTGGAGAAAAAATTCTAATTCCTTCCTTTAAGAATTCCCAGTTGACGGGCTGGAGAGATGGCTCAGAGGTTAAGAGCACTGGCTGTTCTTCCAGAGGTCCTGAGTTCAATTCCCAGCAACCACGTGGTGGCTCACAACCATCTGTAATGAGATTTGGTGCCCTCTTCTGTATACATAATAAATAAATAATCTTAAAAAAAAAAAAAAGAGTTCCCAGTTGTCTCACCAAATCTGTCAATGATACGATTCAGATGATGATGGAGTGTGGGGCTGACCGCTCTGCGTAGAACAGAAGCCTGAGCGATTTTCAAGGCAGCTACCTAGTTTGGCAACAGCCAGAGGAGGGGTACAGGGCAAGCCCATAACCCACTGGGAGAGAAGCAAGAGCCAGCTGTCTGCACAGGGGATGTGTAAAAGCTTCGGACTCCCCTGGTTTTTGGAGCCCCAAGGCCTATGGAGTTTGCCGCAGAGAGGCTGCAGAAGACAAATCCCACCTCTCTCAGAGGCTTGAGGAAAAGGAAGGAAAACTTTAGCCGGAGGGGTAGTGGCCCTGGTGGAGGGGTAGTGGCCCCGGTGGAGGGGTAGTGGCCCCGGTGGAGGGGTAGTGGCCCCGGTGGAGGGGTAGTGGCCTCGGTTGCCTGCAGCTCAGGCACCACAGGCAAGCAGCTTTTTCATGAATTGAGGCCCAAAAATCTGGATGCCAGATGTTGCACAAATCCTAATTGATCTTAATAAAAACCCAGAGCCAGATAGTGGTGTGAATGCTGAAAGATCAGAGAGGCAAAGGAGCAGGCCACAGCCACCTCTCACCTCGCCAACTCCTCAGCCTGAAAGGGGTGAGCTCCTGTGTCCTCCCGCCTTACATTCCTCTCTCCGCCCAACCATCTTGCTTCCTGTCTCCACCTCCCTAGTGCTGGGATTAAAGGCCTGTGCCTCCCAAGCACTGGGATCAAAGGCATGAGATCCCAAGTGCTGGGATCAAAGATGTGTGCCACCACTGCCTGGCTTCTATGGCTAACTAGCGGCTAGCTACCTGATCTCCAGGCAGGCTTTATTTGTTAGAGCACAAATAAAATATCAACACAGGAGATAATGTTAGACGTAAGAAAAACTTTATTTCCATATGGTGCTGGGGTAGGGTGAAGACGTGCAGGGACATCCAGTCCCCACCCTATAGCTGCTGGGATGGCCTGAGGATGTAGAGAAAGTGTGTCTTTCGTATAGGCAGCTTGGCGTGTTGGGGGACATGGACCCCTTCCTCAAAGTTGTCCTCATGGGCGCCCCCACGGAGCCCATCCCGGATGGCCTGCAGGCGATGTCGCTTTTCTATGAGCCAGCGGCTCCCATCCTCCACATCAGGCTGCGTCCTCCGCCTTGGCAGCTTCATGATCCAGAAAGCCACCCGCCGGGGCTCTGGGTGCAAACTGTCTGTGGCCTTCGGCACAGGCACCAGAGTCTCTTTCTCCTCCACTTTGGGCACCTGGTAATGTGAGGCACAGGGAGATCCCGGTCAAATGCCATACAGCACATCCAAGAAGCTGGGCCACCTCAACCTATATCTCAGCTCACTTAGTGCTTTTGGGGCAGACATTTCTGTTTTCTGTCTGGCCTGCTGCATTCTTTATGTAATAAATACGTTTGTTTATCATTTAGTTTTTAAAGACTTATTTTTATGTGCATTAGTGTTTTGTCTTTATGTATGTCTATGTGAGGATACCAGATTCCCTAGAACTGGAGTTATAGTTGTGAGCTGCCATGTGGGTGCTGGGAATTGAACCTGGATCCTCTGGAAGAGCAGCCAGTGCTCTTAACCACTGAACCATCATTCCAGCATACAAATTTGTTTTTAAACTTCCACCATTGCCTTAGAGATTTATTTTATCTTACATTTGCAAGGGTGTGCCTGAATGCTAAGTGTGTGCACCCCTTGCATGCATCAGTAGTGCCCTTGCAGAGGACAGGAGCTGAGTTCCCAGCACCCATGTCAAACATCTCCCAGGCTCATCTAACTCGTCTGATGCCCTCTTCTGGCCACTGTATGGCTAATATATATAAAAAAATTCATTTTATTTTATTTTTTATGTACCCTCATTGGTGTGAGAGTGTTAGGTCCCCTGGAACTGGATTTACAGTTATGAGCTGCCATGTGGATGCTAGGAATTGAACCTGGGTCCTCTGGAAAAACAGCCAGTACTCTTAACCAAAAGCATTAGCTGGGTCGTGGTGGTGCATACCTTTGATCCCAGCACTCAGGAGGCAGAAGCAGCAGAAAAATCTCTGTGAGTTCCAGGCCAGCCTGGTCTACAGAGTGAGTTCCAGGCCAATCAGGGTTACATGGAAAAAATGTGTCTCCAAAAATCAAAACAAACAAAAAAGAAAGCATTAAGTTTGGTGTGGTGGTTCACATTTAGAATCCCAGCATTTAGGAGGTAGAGATAGAAATGTTGGGTGACTCTAAATTAAAAGCCTTAAATTATGTCATTGTGGTGGCACATGCCTTTAAAACCAGCATCTAGGAGACAGAGGCAGGTGGATCTCAGAGTTGGAGGTCAGTCTGCAAATACAAGCAAGTTCCAGGACGTCAGGGCTACATAGGAAGATCCTATCTCAAAAAACCAAAACCCCAAACCAAACCACACTCCTGTTCTGAAATTCCTCTAACCTCAGTTGGGCTTGATGGTGCAGGCCTGTTTTCCCAGTTACCTGTAGGTTGAAGCAGGGCATTGAAAGCTCAGGGTCAGCCTGGGCTGTGGAGTGAAACCCCAGCTCAAGAAAAGGCTCTGTCAGTAGAGTGAGTGTCTGTGCTCAATCCCCAGCATTCAGGTAACAGCCAGGGGCTGCAACGCATGCTCGTATTGGCCACACATGGCGGCGGGTAGGGCAGAGACCGGAGGATCCCGGGGTTTGCTGACCGGCCAGCTTAACTTAATGGATGATCTTCAGGTTTGGTGAGAAACCCTGTCCCCCCAAAATAAGCTAGAGGCCTGTTGTGGTGTCCGACACCTTTAATCCCAGCACTCAAGAGGTTAATTGTGGTGGAGGCAGGGCAGTCTCTGTGAGTTCAAGGCTAGCCAGGGCTACACAATGAGACCCTGTGGAAAGTGATTGATACTTACCTTTAATCCCAGCACTGGAGGCAGAGGCAGGCAGATCTCTGTGAGTTCCAGGCCAGCCTGGTCTACAGAGCGAGATCCAGAACAGCCACCAAAACTACACAGAGAAACCCTGTCTCAAAAAACAAAAACAAAAACAAAAAACAAAAAAACAAAAACAAAACAAAAAAACAGAACTTAACACCTACTTGGGCATCCCCATGTATGTACATAGACACACACACAAACCAAACTAAATCAAAATAAACAAAACCCCTCCGAGATGTGCCCTGTATTCTGGAATTAGTGGACTTCTCAAAGACTGAAGTTCACAAAGCTATGGGAGACCCTAAAACTCTCTGAGAAGACCAAAACACTTTCTGAGGGCTTTGTATTTGTTTAGAGACAGGGTCCTGATATGTAACCCTGGCTGGCCTGGCACCGGCTTTTTTTTTTTTTTTTTTTTTTTAAGATTTATTTATTATGTACACAGAAGAGGGCACCAGACCTCATTACAGATGTTGTGAGCTACCATGTGGGTGCTGGGAATTGAACTCAGGATCTCTGGAAGAGCAGTCGGTGCTCTTAACCGCTGAGCCATCTCTCCAGCCCGTGGCACCTGCTTTATAGATCAGGCTGGTCTCTAACTCAGAGATTCTCTTGCCTCTGGCCTAAAATTATGGCAATTCTCCTGCCTCGGCCTTCGAAGTACTGGGACCACCTGTGTTTACAACCTATTGACCTGTCCCTTTTGACACTTGTCACACTGAGCCCCAGAAATTTTGAGGATATTCCATGTACAGAGTGTTCACTGGCTAATTTTAAGTACCAGCTTGCCACAGCCTAGAATTACCTGGGAAGAGACCCTGATGGGGAATTCACTAGATCAAGGTTGTTAATTGATGTGGGAAGACCACGTCCCCTGTGGGCAGCACCACTCCCTAGTGGGTCCTGAACCCCCTAAGACAGGACAAAGCAAGCAAAGATGTGTTTTTTCTCTCCTGACAGTCGAAATGAATGATGTAGAAAGTTCCCCTCCTGAAGGGCTGTACACCAGGCCCTTCCTTCCCTACGCCGCTTTCGACTGGAGTGTTTTAGACGGTAACAGAAGGGAAGCCGGAACAGTGTGGCACAGTGGACCTCCTCGACTACAGAAAAATGCTGAGTCCTGGGTACCCGGGGATGCGGCAGGGCCTCACCTTCCAGGCCCCTTCTGTGTTCCCCTCTGGTTCAATGGAGGCCACCACCTTCTCAGAGACGAGCACCTCCCCTGTCTCGTTATCAGTCACCTGTGAGGATCACACAAGGGTCAGAGCCAGCCTGTCAGGAAGGGCAGCATGATGGGTGGCAGTGAGAATTCGGGAAGGACTGTCCTGGTGAGGCACCTTGTCTATCTGCAGGTGGCTGGAGAGGGTATGGTTCCCCATTCTGTGCTCCTGGTTCTCTTCCTGATGGAAGTTCTTGGGAAGGTCCCGGAAGTCCACGGGGGAGGAGAAGAAGTTGTCCAGGTCTCGCAGTAGGTCATCCTAGGCCAGAGGGAGACAGTGTGTGCACCACTGCACTTCCAGGGTGTCCCGAGGCCTTGCTCCAAGTCAGTCCATCCCTTTCTCCCTTGCTCCTCCCATCCCCAGGGCCTCTTGCCACCATGCCTGTCTGTCTTTCTGTCCTAGTGCCTTGCTGTTCTTGCCCCTTGCATGTCCTGACTACCATGTCCTGGCTCTTTTCTCTACCCATCACCCCAAACATACTGGGCAGGCAGGCTGGGGGCCCCTTCCTGGGGGCCCTACCTCTGAGCCACACCCTCAGCCACTGCACCCCAGCCCTCTTTTATGTATGTATTTTGACTGGGTCTCACTGTGTAGCTCTGACTGACCTGGAATAGATATGCAGACCAAGCTGGTCTCAAACTCAGTGTCCTGACTTTACCTCCCAAGTGTAGCGCTTTTTATTTTTTGAAACAGGGTTTGACTAAAGCTGCCTGGGCTGACCTTAAACTTTTTATTTTTTTTTTTTTTCACTTGTTGGGATTTCTTGTGACCTGCTACTTGGGATGACCAGCTTTCAGCCCCAGGCCCAGCTTCTCTTCCTATTTTGTGTTGTCCTGCATCATCTGTCTGTTCAGCCCACTACCTTACAATCCTGCTTTTCTTGGAGATAAAGTCTCGTGTATCCTAGGCCTCAGACTTCCTATGTGGGAGAAGGTGGTTTGGACTCTGTTCCCCTGCCTCCATCTCCTGAGTGCTGGTGTAACCGTGCTGGGCAATCCAGCCCAGGCCGTGTGCATGCTCGACAATCACTCCATCCTCTGAGACTCAACTCCAGACCTCTCTGTTCTGTTGCCACCCCAAGCCCTGCCATCACTCACTTTTAGGAACAGTCGGCTGAAGCTTTGAAGAAGACTCTGAAGGCCCAGAAACCCGGAGTTGCCCTCCTGAGGGTCGGCATCATGGATCGGGGCAGCAGAGGAGGACACGAAGGCTGAGGTGAGCAGCAGCAGCAGGACCCCCAGTCGACACATCGCGGGTGGGTGGGAGGCTGTGACAGGGCAGTTTCAGATTCAACGATCACCCCTCGGGGGCCCCTTCCCGGGCCCCGCCCACCTGCCCTGCATCCCCTGGCTCTTGTCCGCACTGTCCACTCCAGGCGCCGTTCATCCGGACCCGGCGTCACTCAGCTCCCGTTCCTCACCTTTGCCTACATCCGCTCCTTGTCCTGGACCGCAGCTCGGCCACCCGGCTCCGGACACCGCCGGACCGGGACCGTTAATATCCAGTTCTGGCCTCGAGCCTGAGCAGGTTACCGGAGCGTTGGTTGGGTGCCTGGGCTCCACGAGCCTGGCCACGCCCCAATTGTCTGACCACGCCCACCTCCCGCGGTCACCGCGGAATCACCACCACCACTGCACAGTCAAATCCACACCTCTGATGTTGATTAACCACATCTCTTACGCCAGGAGTGGAGGGTCACGTCCCCACCTGGCGACCTGGCCCATGAGCCAGGCATTGTATTCTACGTCATGCCTCGGACACAGAGCCACCCTGCGTTTTTCCGCTAACGAGGTCCTTTAAGGCAGATTTTCCTCTCTGGCCATGCCTCATCAGAGGAACATGCCCTCTTTTCCTGCCCACGCCTCCACCCGCTGACCTTCCCAAACTCTCTGACGTCTAAAAGACACGCTTGTCACGTCCCTTAAGGCACAGCCACTTGTCTCCCTGCCCCCAGCTGATGACCTCATGGGTGAACAGGCCTTCCTTCCGTGGTCAAGCTCTTGCATGCAGGGTCACACCTCCATTCTTCACTAACTACTTCCCTCCAGCCAGACCACTAGATCCCCTCCCGATCTCGCCCCTGTACTATACCCCACTCCCATCTTCTGATCTTACCCTCTAGCCCATCTCCTATTGGCCAGGCCCCCGGCCCCCGCCCCCGGCGCAGGGCCACGCCCTAATCACTGACCTCGCCCCCCCTCCAATGGGAGTCGACCAACAATTACGGGTGGTCTCGCCCTTCAAGTTAGAGAAATGCTTCTGTATCCTCGAACTCCCTGGACTGATATCCGGGTCTAAGACCATTCATTTAATTTCATTTATCCACAGTGTTAGCACATAGGAATGCCATGGTACAGATGTGAAGGTCAGAGGGCAACTTCCAAGAGCTGGTTCTGGCCCGCTACCGTGTAGGTTCCCAGGATGGAACTCAGGCTTGACTGCAAATGCCTTCCTTCACTGCTAAGGCATCTGGTTTACCCTCACTCACTGACTACCTCCGAGTCCTACCGTAGATGCCTTCTCATTTTACAGCTGACTGCACGTAAAAAGCCCAACTAGTCCCAAAAAACCTAATTACAGTGCTGTGTTGTATTTTCCAAGAAGCCCCAGATCTGTTTCCTTCTCTTCAGACCCACAGAGCCCATATGCCAGCCACTCTTGATGGCGAGCTTGAAGACAGGCAGCCCCCTTCTTCTTTTTCCTCTTTTTCTCATTTCTCACTTTTCAAATTTAGAAATAGGGTCTTATGCATCCTAGACTGGCCTTGAACTATGTAGTGGAAGCTGTCCTTGAATCTGTGTGTGCATCACAAGCAGGTATGGAGGTCAGATAGCAACCTTCAGGGCTGTTCTGCCCAGCTGTGGGCACTGGACACTGACCTCAGGTTGACAGGGTGGCAGAAGTGCCTTTCCTTGAGCCCTCTGTCCAGCTCATGGCCACGGTGTGTCTGTTGTGCGGTTTTTGTCTGTCTTGTTTTCTCAGAGAATGCCTGTAGTTCATCATGCTGGTTAGTTAGTTCTTTGTTAACTTGATACAGGCATGAGTCATCTGGGAAGAGGGAACTTAATTTAGAAAATGTCTCTATCAAGTTGGCCTGTAGGCAAGTCTGCAGGGTATTGTCTTGATTAATGATTTACATTGGAGGGCCCAGCCCACTGTGGGTGGTTCCACCCCTGGGCCCGTGTGTTCCTAGGTGCTGTAAGGCCGAGCAAGTCATGGGGAGCAAGCCAGTGAGCAGCGCTTCTCCATGGCCCCCGCTTCAGTTCCTGCCTCCAGGTCCTTGGTTTGACTTCCTTTCATGATGAACTGTAACTGTAATCTTAGATAAACCATTCCTCCCCAAGTTACTGCTGGTCATGGCGCTCTCCACAGCAACAGAAACAAACTAGAGCATCCAGGCTAGCCCCAGCCTCCCAAGAGCTGGGAATACAGAGGAGTGCCATGGTTTTTACTCAGTCCTTCATATTGAAGAGAGCAAGCCCCAGGGCCCCTCAGACTCCCAGGCTCTGTCTCCATCCTGGGACAGGTGCCACTGCAGCCACTTGTGCCCACGGAACGTGGGGTCTGCACTTCCATGGATCTTCAGGAACTCTGGGGGGTCCAGCCCAACAGGCTTGACTCCGGCCAGCTCACAAGGGAAGCTATGTCCTCCTCAGAAGAAAACAAACCCACCCCAACACTTTACTTATCACAGAAACAGGTTGGACTAGAGACAGCTCTGAGGTGGAACATCTGCCTAGCACTGGAGAGACTCCGGGTTCTGAGCTTCATCTCCAGTTCCACACACCACACACACACACACACACACACACAGGGGGAGGGGGAGGGAGAGGGAAAGGGAGAGAGAAAGAGAGAGAGACTAGAGAGAGAGATCAGTGGTTTAGAGTGCTGCTCTTTCGAGGGACCCGGATTCGATTCACAACACCCACACAGTGGGCCATCTGTAGCTCCAGTTCCAGGGGATCCAGTGCCCTCTTCTGGCTTCTGGCATACGTGCAGAAAAACTTATACAGATAAAATTTAAAAAACCTAAAAACATAGACTAAGAATAAAAACCCATATACAATTGGTAAAGATTACTTTGTTTCTCTGTCAATTCCACATCCTCAGTAAACACACGCATTACAGGGTGACCCAGGTCACGTCTCCTCCTCCATCAGAACTAGGAGTCCATCCACTCCCTCCCCTCAACTCCTAGCCCTCCTCCCTCAGACCCGGGAGTCCAGGCCCCAGCCTCCTCCCTCAGACCCAGGGCTCCAGGCCCCAGCCTCCTCTCTCAGACCCAGGGCTCCAGGCCCCAGCTTCCTCCCTCACAGCTAGGAATCCAGGCCCCCCTAACTACCTCTTCTCCTAGGGACCCCAGCATCCGCACTCAGTCCTCAGATGGACTCATCTCTCCCAAAGCAAACACCTTGCCCGGAGCGTCACGGTGGGATCCCGAGCCTGCTGCCGGGCCCGCCCCCCCCCTGCGGTCCCTCCCACTTTTCCCAAACAAAGCTCCCGGCAACTTTCTCCCGGTCTTGCCCCGCCCGCCCGCGGCTCCCCTGCCCAGGCCGGGAGGTAGGAAGGCGCCGGCGGGAATCGGGGTCCTGCTTGGGGTGTGTGAGTTGGGGTGGGAAGTTCCGCGCGATGAGGTGAGGTGCGTGTTCCTGGGACCGCGTGGGAACTGCCCGCCGCCCTCCTCCTGCCTTGGGGCCCGAGTTTGCGCGGGGATGCAGCCGTAGTGTGGAGCTGGAACTTTCTGAGAGTTAGGGGCCTGGGGCAGGTCTGCGGCAGGGGGAGCGCGCGGGGTGGCCGGGGGCTGCGGACCCAGGACGTGCGTGCACAGGGCCGCAGCTCTCCTGCGGTGCGAGGCACGCGCCTCCCGGGCCATCCCTTCTGCAAGTGGCCGCCCTGTGGGCGTGTGGCCCCCTCTCGGAGCCGAGAAGGCGCGGGGGCGGCCCGGGGAGAGCCACGAGGTCCCGTGGACCTTCGTCCATGGCTCTTCTGAGGCTTGGGGACCAGGGCAGAGCATTAAGGATGTCTGTCTTGCCCAGCTCGTCTGTCTCTTTGTCTGGCCACATGGAAGTGGGCAGGGTTGGGATTTCAGCCTACGGGGGTCCTGAACGTCGCCGCCACACTGGGCTGGGCCTGGGGTCTTTGTTCGCTTAACCTCCACTAGGTCGGGAGTCCCGAGGAGGGGATGGGACTCAGAACTTTGGGAGCCTGGGAAAGTTCTGGAAGACATGGAAGCTCCGGGGAGGCGGTATCGGACAGTACGGGAAAAGTTTCCCCTGTTTCTGGCCTCCGGAAAGTCGACGGGAACTTGGGTTGGAGCCGAGCCCGGGGAGGGGGCGGGGCCGTGGAGGCTGCTTGCACGCAGGCCCCGCCCACAGCAGGGGTTGTGGGGAGCTGGGGGAGGGGATGCCAGGGCTCTTTGTTCTGGCCTCCAGATGGCTGGACGACCGAGTCCCAATGCCTGAGGCTTGATGGGCGCTTTGGCCCCAGCCCCGCCCGGTTCTGTGGTTGCTTTCTGGTCTCAGCCAGATAGCCACGACGATGCCCCCTTTCTCCGTGCCTGTCTGGGTCTCTGCCCCACTCTCTCTGGATCTCTCTTCCCTCTTTCCCTGGATCTTCCCTCTCCTTTTCCTGCAGCTGCTGCCCCTTTCTCAACACCTGTTCCTTCTTAGTGGGACTGGAGGTTCTCACTCCTGGCAACCTACCAGACTCTGCTCTTCCCTGAAATCGGTGATCCACACGCAGCTTTAGTCCACATGGCCTCAGGCACCACCCTGAGGTGGTCAGGTGACTTCAACCCAGAGCTAGTGTCTCCGAAAGCTTGGGAAGAACGGCCTCCCAGATCCCAGGCTTAGGTTACTCTGCTCCCTCGGACCAGGGGTCGAGGCTTCAGCCTGGAGGTCCAGGCCTAGCTTCCTCCCTCAGTCAGGGCTCCTGCCTTGTCCTTGCCAACACCATATACAGCTGCCGATCTTTGTCTCTGCAGGCCCAGATGGGGGAACCCCGGACTGGGGCCCCCCTGGACGATGGCGGGGGCTGGACGGGCAGCGAGGAAGGCAGCGAGGAGGGGACCGGAGGCAGTGAGGGTGTTGGAGGTGACGGGGGTCCTGATGCAGAGGGCGTGTGGAGCCCTGACATCGAGCAGAGTTTCCAGGAGGCCCTGGCCATCTACCCTCCCTGTGGCCGACGAAAGATCATCCTGTCCGATGAGGGCAAGATGTATGGTGAGTTCTCTGTGGTGGCCACCCTGACCCCAGTGGGAAAAGTCACACTAACTAACGTGTTTAGAGTCTAGCCAGCTCTGGTGGCACACACCTCAAGAGTTGAGGTCATCCTCAGCTACATACCGACTTCTACGCTAGCCTCATCTAGATAAGACCCTGTCTCAAAATAATAAACTGTGAGGCTGGGTGTGGTGGTACACTCAGGAGGCGGAGGCAGGTGGATGGATCTCTGAATGTGAGGCCAGCCTGGTCTACAGAGTGAGTTACAGGACACCCCGGGGCAAAGAAAGAGAAAGGAAAGAAAAAAAATGAATGAAAAAACAAAAAAGGCTCGCATCCTTCCCATGACTTAGAAAGACTAGCATTTTTTTCTGCACAGATGAGGGAAACTGAGGCACAGAAAAGCTAAGTGATTTGTCAGTGGCCACCTAGCTGCTCTGTGACCGACCGAGCTGGTGACCCTGTGGCCGAGGAGTTCCTCAGCCTGTCTTGGCTGTAGAGGAGTGAGGATTGTTGGCTTGCTGAGCTCATCCCTCATGCCTGTCTTCTCTGGCAGGAAGTTCTGCTGACAGTCTTGCTCTTTTCCATTTTGACTCTAGGCCGGAATGAACTCATTGCCCGTTACATCAAGCTGAGGACAGGGAAGACAAGAACTCGCAAGCAGGTCTCAAGACTGACACTTTGGGGCTTTGGTTTGGGGTCGGGCACTTCCTGAGGGCCATCTTCATGTGCTGCTTCAGGTTCAAGGCAGATGTGGTTCATGTGATTAAAAAAGAAAAGAAAAGCTTTTATGTGTGTGTGGGGTATCCATCCATGTGTGGACATAAAGCCTGTATATGTGTGGGGTACCCGTCCATGTGTGTGCATGAAGCTTGTATGTAGGGGATATCCATGCATGTGTGTGCATGCACATGTGGAGGTCAGTGGATGACCTCAGGTTTCATCTCAGTGCTGCTCACTGCTTTGAGACAGGGTCCCTCACTGGCCTGGAGCTTGCCGATTTGACCAGACTGAATCAGCAGCCAGGGTCGGCCTGCACCTGTCTGCGCTCCCTAGTGCTGAGATGATAAATTTATGTGGGTTGAACTGACACCCTCATGCATGAAGGGCGAGCATGGACTGAACCCTGGCCTCTGTTTCATGTATTTTCCCTGTGTTGTTGTAGGCATGCCAGATCCTTCTGTAAAATGATTGTGTTAGTGCCTGTGAGATGGCCCAGTGGCTATAGAGGCTTTACTGCTGAGCCTGACCTGAGTCAGTCCCTGGGAGCCACGTGGTAGGAGACCCAACTCCTCCAACTTGCCCTCTGACCTCTGCAGATGCGCCATGATGCGCCTGAACCCACATACATAAAATGTAATACAAAAAAACTCTACGTGCTTTTTTTTTTATCACGTGTGTGTGTGTGTTTGTGTGTGTGGCCATGTGCCATGGTGTGCATGTAGAAATCAGAAGACAGCATTCAGGAGTTGGTTCTCTTGTTCCACTGGGTAGGTCTCAGGGACGGAACTTTGAACGTTAGGGTTGGTGCCAGGTGCCTTTACCTGCGGAGCCATCTGGTCAGAGCTGGTATTCTGGAGGACGTTATTACAAACGGGCTCAGAGAGAGGCTGAAAACCCACGAAGGAAGGACAGGGGCCTGGAGGTCAGCCTTGGAGCTGCCATTCCACCCCTGCAGACAGCCTTCGGTCCCGGGCTTTGTCACCTGTGGAGGAACAACCGTCAGCTAAGGAGGAAGGGACCGCTCAGATCCACTTCTGTCCCTCCAGGTCTCCAGTCACATCCAGGTTTTGGCTCGAAGGAAATCGAGAGAAATCCAGTCCAAGCTAAAGGTAAGGATAGAGGAAGGGGCCGGGGGTGGGAGGGGTGGGGGGTGGGGGGGATGAGAGAGAGAAGGAGGAAGGGAGGTACAGATTCAGAGACAGTAAGAGAGAGACAGAGACTCGGATAGAGAAGAGGATGGAGACCCAGAGAGAGTGAGACATGGAGAGATCCCGAGAGAGACAGACCCAGAGAAATGGACGGACGCACACACACACACATACACACACACACACACACACACACACACACACCCAGAGAGATGGACACACACACACATACACACAGAGAGATGGACACACACACACACACAGACTCAGAGAGATGGACACACAGACACACACACACAGATGGACACACACACATGCACACACGCGCGCGCGGACACACACGTGTACACACACACACACACACACACACACACACACAGACTCAGAAAGACACAGTTCTATGGGGGTGGAAGCAGACAGAGACCCAGAGACGAGAAACAGACAGACAGACACGTGCACACTCACCCCGGGAGGAAGTGGGAAGATGGAGAATGAGAGAGATCCTTGGGGACCAGAGACCCTGAGGCGCAGGTCTGCTCATCCAGCAGAGGTTTTGTGGCTCATGTAGCTGATGGTTGGCTCTCCCTCTGCTTCGGGCCGTCCCTCCCTCTGTCCCTCATTTCTCCGCTCCATCCTTGCCCCCCTGGGCTGCAGCCACGCTTTCTTTCCTGGGAGAGACTCTGCTGTTTTCTCCTCTCCACTGTGAATTCCCCGTGTCCCCCAGCCTGAATCCCCGACACTACCTCTGTGTGTGATTTCTTTTTTCTCTTTTTTTTTTTGGTTTTTCAAGACAGGGTTTCTCTGTGTAGTTTTGGTGCCTGTCCTGGATCTCACTCTGTAGACCAGGCTGGCCTTGAACTCACAAAGATCCGCCTGTCTTTGTGAGTGCTGGGATTAAAGGCGTGCGCCACCACCGCCCGGCAATATCTGTGTGTGCTTTCTATTAGCCACGACTGTTTCCTGTTTTGTTTTGGTTTTCGAGACAGGGTTTCTCTGTGTAGTCTTGCCTTTCCTGGATCTTGCTCTGTAGCCCAGGTTGGCCTCGAACTCAGGTGTCTGCCTGCCCCCGCCTCCTGAGTGCTGGGATTAAAGGTGTGCGCCACCACTGCGGGCTTCCTTCCTGTTCTTTTACCTGGAGATGGTCCCTGCCCTTTCTGTGGGTCTGAGGCCCTCAGGTTCTGGTCTTTCCGTACTTTCCCGGTCCCCTGTGTGTTCTGTGTGGAACACGAAACACCCCTTCCTGTGCCCAGGGGTTCTTGAAAGTCTCATTTCCTGTAGCCCGGGCACCTGACTTAGAAAACCTGTCAGTATCTTACCCTGGGCTCGTGACCCTTCCTCCCTCTGAGGTAAGGTGCAGGGTGCTGCTCCATGCTCAGCCCCCCTTCTCTGCTGCATGCTGACTGGGGTGGTGGTCCGGTCCTAAGGGAGACAAAGCACAGCCTGCAGTTCCGAAGATGTGTTTTCTTTCTTCCCTTGGCTCCTCCCCGCGCCTGGGTCAGCCTCTGGGTGTAGTCAGTCCCCTTGCCCATCCTCCTCCCGCTGTACCTCACACACTGGGGGGGAGGGCAGAGGTGTAGGTGGGGGCCACCTCTGAGCTGTGTCACAGCTCCCCATGCCTTCGACCCCAGTCCTGACATTATCCCACACTGGCTATCCTGACTGGAACTCCCCACTCACCTGGACCTCACCTTTCCCCAGGACCAGGTCTCCAAGGACAAGGCCTTCCAGACCATGGTGACCATGTCGTCGTCGGCACAGCTCGTCTCTGCACCTTCCCTGCAGGCCAAGCTGGGTCCTTCTGGCCCCCAGGTGGTCTGGGCTGGGGACTGTGGAGATCTGGGATGGAAGGATGGTGCTGTAATGGCCGACAGGGTTGCCTGACCCGCATCTGTGTCTTCTCTTTAGGCCACTGAGCTTTTCCAGTTCTGGTCAGGGAGCTCTGGGCCACCATGGAATGTTCCAGAGTGAGTACTTTGTGTCCCCTGCACTTCCCCCTTCCCTCCCACCCATGTCCATTTTGGACATAGATTCTGAAGCCATACCATATGGCGTTGAAGTCTGGCCCTGCACTTTGCTGGCTGGGGGCTTGGTGGGGGTGACCACCACCAAGGGGGTGGTGACCCCTTCTGTGCTTAGGGCCTCGTACCTCATCTCTGAAAAGGGGTACATGTCCATGGAAAAAATGGCTCTGGAGTGAGAACATCAGCCCCAGAGGCTCATGGGAAGGCAGATGTAAAGCCCAGAGGCTACTGGAGGAACATGTGGATTCTAATGCACCATGGGAAGGCAGTTGTTTGGTGAGGTTCTCCTGGGAGGGATGGATGGGTCCCAAAGGATCCCCTTGGAGGGATCTAGGAGACCCTGAGGCTCATGGGAAGGCAGTTGTAGACCCAGAGGCTCCTGTAAGAAACAAAGGAAGCCATAAAGTCTCGTGGGAAGGCAGTTATGGATACAGATGGCCTTGGAAGGGACAAGGAGGGCCCAGAAGCTTATGGGGAGGAAGTCTTAGGGCTTCTTGGAGAGATGGGGGCTCCCAAGTATTATGAGAAGGGATATTTATGGCCCAAGCCTCAAGGACAGACTCAAGGCTCAAGGTTCCCAAGAGGCTTGTGGGAAGATAGTAATAAACCTAGAGGCTTCTGGGAAGGATGAGCAGGTCTCAGAGGATCATGGGAGGGTCTATGAGTGCCCTTTAGAATTGCCTGTGAAGGCTGGTTTCCAGATCCCTGAGGTGGCTCGGGCTTGGGGGTGGGGAAGGGGTTACTTTCTTCTTTCATACTTGGGAGGGAGAACATGAGTGTCAAGGGTACCTAGAGTGAGCTCAGCCTGGAGACCCCTGGGCACTGAGGTAACCAGATGTGTTGTAGGACAAGGAGCCCTGGCAGCATGAGGGCGACATGGAGTGTGTGTATGAGAGAGATCAGAAGGAGTCCCCAGGGACCGAGGGGACTGCAGGTGTGCTGCAGAGGAGGGTGCCTGGGTGCTGGAGAGCCCATAGTCAAATGGGGGAGACCAGCGCTGACTGAGACATCGCTTTCAGAAATTCAAAATGGAAGTGTGTGCAGCGTTGTGAGGAACCGCCATGGGTTTTATGGTGAGGGAGAAAGTTCTGGGGTTTTCTCTGAGGTTAGTAGGGCTTAGCCAGATGAAGTGGGGGTGGGATATTCTAGGCAGATAAACAACATATGTACGATTCACAGGCAGGAAACTGAGGTGAGCCTCTGCAGTGAGGGGGCTGTATCAAGCAGCTGGGACACCAGATATTTACTGAACACCTACTGAGTGAGTGTCTGGGTGTGCTCTTTGTTTTTCTTTTGAGACAGGGTTTCTCTGTGTAGTTTTGGTGCCTGTTTTGGATCTCGCTCTGTAGTCCAGGCTGGCCTCGAACTCACAGAGATCCACCTTTCTCTGTCTCCCGAGTGCTGGGATTAAATGCGTGCACCACCGCCACCCGGCTTGCTCTTATTGAGGAACAAAGTAGGAAACGGTACATTCCCGGACCTGTGTACGTATAAAGTAAGGAATATATATGTGAGGAATTGAGTTCGTTCTGGGGCCTGCGCGTGCTAGTCAAGCGTTCTGCCATCGGGCCCAGAGACAGCCTCTCAGCTCTGTAGCCCAGACTAGATCCTCCTGCCTCAGCCCCCTAATGTCTGTGATGTCCACTGTATGCCACCGTACCCACTAAGACCTGCTTTAGATGGCCACCATTTGAGTGGTGACCCGATGACGTGAGATCATGGCATTGTGGGAAATCCATTGAAGCACAAAGTTGACAGCTGAGAAGAGGTTGGGAATCCAGTTGGAAGGTCCCTGGGCTTGTCTTTCTCGTCTTGGTCTGTTGACCCTCGACCTCTTCTGACCTCTGGCCTTTCAGTCTCCTGACCATCATCTCCTGACCTCTGGCCTCTCAGTCTCCTGACTATCACCTCCTGAGCTACCTTTAGGCCTCTGGAGTGTGAGTCTACAATGATTATTTGTGAGCAGTCAGTTGAATTAGAATCTACTAAATGTGTAGCTGGGCATGGTTGCACACACCTTTAGTCCCAGCTCTTGGGAGGCAGAGGGAGGTGGGTCTTTGTGTGTTCTAGGACAGCCAGGGCTACATAATGAGGCCTCGTTTCAAAAATAAAATTAAATTTACATGAAAAGTTCCATTCCTCAGGCATGACTAGTGCTAAGTGGCAATGTGGCCAGTGGCCACTACCTTGGGACGGTTACAGAGGTGGAACATTTCCATCACATAGAACAGGTGCAGTGGTATATTCCTGTTTTCCCTGGACTCTACAAGTTGAGGTAGAAGGATCTCGAGTTCCAGGCCAGCCTGGGCCACACAGCAAGACCCTGTAGCAAAACCCAGACCTCGGGGTGCAGCTCAATGGTAGAGCCATTGTCTAGAATCCCCCAGTGAGGGGCTGGGGTGTGGCTCAGTGGTAGAGCCCCTGCCTAGAATCCCCCAGTGAGGGGCTGGGGTGTGGCTCAGTGGTGGAGCCCCTGCCTAGAATCCCCCAGTGAGGGGCTGGGGTGTGGCTCAGTGGTAGAGCCCCTGCCTAG
This sequence comes from Peromyscus leucopus, assembly GCF_004664715.2. NCBI lineage: Eukaryota > Metazoa > Chordata > Mammalia > Rodentia > Cricetidae > Peromyscus > Peromyscus leucopus. Next base: position 166,823,623 of record NC_051063.1, read on the forward strand.
AACCCCCAGTGAGGGGCATGTTGCTCGGTGGAACCCATGCCTAGCATACTTGAAGCACTAGGTTCAATTCTAGTATTGCCAAAACAGCAAAAATCTTGGTCCTCATGGACCAAGTCCTTGGGACTGACCGGGGTTGGAGTCCATGTTTTATGGCACCCTAGCTGTGTGGCTTTGGGCAGACCAGTTGACACTGACCTCAGTCTCATGTGAAAAACGTGAGAAGTCATTTCACCTACTGCATGGAATGTTCTGGTGGGGGAGCCTGGCCTTTCATGATGGACAGTGGCCGGTTCAGACAGCTTCACTGCACTGCACTCATGGGGCTCCTTTTGTCCTGCAGCGTGAAGCCGTTCTCACAGACAGCGTTCTCTGTGTCGCTGACCCCCCCATCCACTGACCTACCAGGTGAGAGTCTGCTCCCCCGCCCCTCTGTCTTTCTCTGTTCCTGACCCGGCAGCGATTCCTTCACCTTTCTGTCCACTGGGCACAGCCAAGTGTCAAAACTTAATTCAAATTAGCCGAAACTGGAGGGGAGGGGGAGGGGGAGGAGGAGGGGAAGGAAAGAAACAAAGGACAGAACGGTGGCTTCAGGCATGGCTGGATCCAGCCACTCAGTGTCAACATTAGGGGTTGCTTCCATCTGTTTTTCTCCGTGGCAGCTTCATTTCCATGAAGACTGCCCACAGCCCAGAGTCCACCCCGGTGGCCCATGGGATGGCCACATTGGCAGGTGAAAGAGTCCTGGGGCCCTCGGTTTGTTTGTTACTTTTCTGTTGCTGTGATATGGGAACACCATGGCCAAGGCAATCGTAGGAGGTTTTATGTGGGGCTTATGGTTCCAGAGGCTCAGATCCATCCATGATGGCAGAGTGGGAGGCGTGGTGGCAGGAGCAGGAAGCCGAAGGTTCGCGAGACAGGGTTTCTCTTTGTAGCTTTGCGCCTTTCCTGGAACTCGCTTTGGAGACCAGGCTGGCCTCGAACTCACAGATCTGCCTGCCTCTGCCTCCCGAGTGCTGGGATTAAAGGCGTGCGCCACCACCGCCTGGCTATTTATTTATTTTCAAGACAGGGTTTCTCTGTGTATCCCTGGCTGTCCTAGAACTCGACCTGTTGACCAGGCTGGCCTGGAACTCTCAAGAGGCCTGCCTCTGCCTCCCAAGGGCTGCGATTAAAGGCACATGCCACTACGCCCAGCCTGTGGGCTCACTTCTTGAACCATAAGCTTAAAGTTGGGAGCACAAACTGGGAATGGTGTAGGGCTTTGAAACCTCAGAGCGCACTCCCAGTGGTATACTCTCTCTGGCAAGGCCATACCTCCTAAACTTACCCACACAGCCCTGAGGTACAGCTCTTGCAGACCGCCATGCTCACCAATTAATGCGTCTGACTACAAGTAACAGTACTGCTTTCCCGTCCTTACGGTGGCTGCACTTTAATCTCCCAGCAGCCCAGTACTAAGGCTGGAACTTGAGGGGAATTCTGTCCCCTCAGATGGCTGTGTTGCTGCTGCTAAGGGTAGTATTAACTATTAAATATTTAGCTATTTTTTTTTTTAAAGATTTATGTGTATGAGTGCTTTGCTTGCATGTATTTAGGTGTGCTGTGTGTGTGCCTGGTGCCCCGAGAGGCCACAAGCGAGTACACTAGCTGCCCTGGAACTGGAGTAAAGACTGTTGTGAAGCCAGGTCTCGGAAAGAGCATCGGTGCTCTTAGCAGCTGAGCTGTCTCCAATGCCCTTCTCCCCCTGGTTTTCTTTTTTGAGACAGTCCGTGTATCCCAGGGCGGGCACTTGCTTTGTAGCGGAGTGTGACTGAACTCATGTTCACGCTGTCACAAGACACCTCCCACGTGCTAGGATGGTGTGTGCTCCTGTTCCAAGGTGGAGCTAGGGGAAGGGCCCAGGGCTTCCTGCACGCCAGGCCGGCGCTCCAAGTGAAGGTGGCCAAGAGAGAACAGTCCATCCTGGTGAGCAATTCTCTTTCTCCTCTTTCCAGGGTATGAGCCGCCCCCAGCCCTCTCACCCCTGCCCGCACCTGCTCCGTCTCCCCCAGCCTGGCAGGCTCGGGCCCTGGGCACCGCGCGCCTGCAGCTGGTGGAGTTCTCAGCTTTTGTGGAACCACCGGATGCAGTTGACTCGGTGAGTGAAGCCCGGGCAGTTGCTGGGTGATGCTGTAGGGCAAGGACGGGAGGCAGAGAAGTCCTCACCGTCAGCAGCATCACCTGCAGGGTGCATTCAGTCGGCCTGCTCTGTGCTGTGCAGGGTTTCCTTCTGATTTATGAATGTGGAAACCAGAGGCCAACTGGAGGCGTGTCTACCTTGTGTTTTGAGATGGTCTCTCATTGCGCTTGTGCTTACCCAGGAGCCCAGACTGGCTGAGCAGTGAGCCTGGGCTACACCTGTCTGTCCCTCAACAGCACTGAAATTATAGGCACACGTTGCCAAGCCTGTTACTGTGGTGTCCTGGGACTCGAGCACAGTGTTCGTTCTTTCATCTAAGGCTTTCATGTCAGGCTTTGCAGTCACACACTAAGGACCTGGAAAGAGTCATAGTTCTACTTTCTTCTGATTGTTTATTGTTAAAGTGGGTCTCCCTCTGTAGCTCAGGCTAGCCTTGAACTTTGTGATCTTTCTACCTCAGCTTGCTGAGGGCTGGGATGGCATGCATGCAGCGTTTCATATGTATTCTCAGCAGGTAGGCTGAACAGATGTGTTACCCCAGTGATTCGGGAACTGGCCCTTGCCATTTTGTGGCTCTGCCATTTTCTAGGGTTATAGAATCTTCTGGGTTCTCTGCATCCAGCCAGCAGATGGAGGAAGGGAGAGTATAGGATTTCCTGTGCCCAGGGCTTTTTTTTTTTTTTTTTTTAAATAAATGGCCATTCAGTTCCTTATTAGATCATCAGATGTTTTGGACAGGCACAGTAACACAGCTTCACAGAGTTAAACAAATGCAACATAAACAAAAGTAATACACCTTAAAATAATATTCTACAACAGAGAAAGAACAAAAGAAAAAGAAAATCCTGCATTGTTACAGGGTTTTACATAATGTTGAATGCTTTCTATATTCTTGGAGGAGGTCTGGCTGGCTGGCATGGATTCACCCATGAAGTCTGGTTACTGCGTTGTAACTTGGCTTTTTTTTTTTTAATGCTGAATGCCGTTTATTGTAGGAAGGAGGAGGTCTTAAATACAGGCTTACAGCACAATGGGAGAACCCCAGAGGGCAGAAGTTCGCTACAGATACAGATGTTTTACAATCTTGCATCTAAGCTGTTAATGCCCAATATGCAGGATACACAGACAAGGGACTTCCCTTAAGCATTCAGGAGGGTGGAACCAGGCAGAGAATTAGCATAGGAAGGATATCAAGGTCAAGGTCAGCAAGCAAGGCAACAGTTACCCAAAATGGGGGCCAGGGCCCTACAGGTCCCCCTTTTACTAAAAAATGAGCTTCTGACTTAGGTTGGTGGGATGTCAGCAGGTCACCTTACCCGGTCACCTTACCCATCATGGAGACGCCTGCCCAGGCCACACAGGTGCTCTGTCTTAGGTTGGTGAGTGCCCCCCAGACATTACCCGTCTCTGAATACTCATTATCATACAGGCTCAATCGTGTGTGAGCCGCAGAGTTAACTGCTGCCAAAGATCTCAAAGTGGCACTGGGCTTGCAATCTGTATGGTTTTTCTTTTTTTCTTTTTTTGAGACAGGGTTTCTCTCTGTAGCTTTGTGCCTTTCCTGGAACTCACTCTGTAGTCCAGGCTGGCTTTGAACTCACAGAGATCCACCTACCTCTGCCTCCTGAGTGCTGGGATTAAAGGTGTGCCCAGGTTTTATGGGCTGGGCTTGAATGAAGCTACTCACAGGTCTATTCACATTCTGTAGGCCAGGTCTTAGCCATGTGCTCACACCTAACTGCAGAGGCCTGGGAAGTGTATGTAGCTCACTGCATGCAGTGTCTCTGAAATCACACTAATGCCATCCACCAGGTTGTCAAGGTTACTAAAAAGGGTGATGCTGGTGAGACTTACATTGGAAGTCTGTGATCCCAGAACCCTGGAGCCTGAAGGAGTATTGCTTTTAGTTCAGAAGTCAGTCTGAAGGCTGGGGACTTAGCTCAGTTGGTAGAGTATAAGCCTGTGTGAAGCTTTGGGTTACATCCCAAGGGTTCCGTATACTGGGTGTGGTGGTGCGTGCGTGCGTGCGTGCAGCCTCAATCCACTGGAGGTGGAGGTGGGGGATCAGAAACTCATAGTTACCCTCTTTTACACTGGGAGTTTTGAGGCCAAGCAGGAACACACAAGACACTGTCTCAACAAAACAAGCAAGCATGGCGGCACACTCCTTTAATCCCAGCACTTGAGAGTCAGAGGCAGGAGGATTTCTGAGAGTTTAAGGCCAGCCTGGTCTATATAGACAGAGTTCCAAGACAGCCAGGGGTACATAGAGAGACCCTGTATCAAAAACAAAAACAAAAAAACAAAAACCAATTGGCTCTATAATAGTGAATTCAAAGCTAGCATTGGCTACAGAAAGTTACCTTGTCCCAAAAATCCAGGAAGAGGAACTGGGTGTGGTGGTGCACACCTTTAATCAATCCCAGCACTTGGGAGGTAGAGGCCGGTGAAACTGAATTCTAGGCCAGCAGAGCTACAGAGTGAGACCCTAGTGCAAAATAACAAATAAGCAGCAAAAGTAAAAACAAAACCCCAAACAAAAAACTTCCCTAAACAAAACCAAAAAAACCCCAGCATGTACACACAAAACAAAACTAAAAACCAAAAAGAGAAACGCCCACAGCAAAACTGAAGGCATCCCTTCGCATCCCAACTGGAGCAGGAGCTGAAGCCCTCCGGCTGCTTACAGACCCCTGCACCATCTGAACTCTGTCCTGCGTGTCCTTGTCTGCTTACCATGGCCCCCACAGTCTGGTAAGGGCCTTCTCTGGGTCTGGCTGTGAGTGACTCTGGCTTAATTTTCTCATGGGATTTTCCCAAGCCTTCTGCTAAAAATATCATGTGCCATCTTTTTATTAGATTTTTTTTAAGTGTGTGTGTGCGTCTGTGTGTGTGTGTGTGTGTGTGTGTGTGTGTGTGTGATGCAAGGTGCCCAAAGAGGCCAGAAGAGAGCATCCAGTCCCCTGGAGCTGGAGTTACAGGTGGTTGTGAGCCACCTCTCTTGCGGGCTTACACCACCATACCTGGTTCATGGACCATCACTTTTGAGCCTTTTTCTATACTTGCCAGGATATTTTTCATAGCATAAATGATTCCTGACATTTCTTTTATCTGTAAGTAAGTTGATTTAAGCTTCCCTTCTCTGTGGTAGAATGAACTCTGAAAGTTCAGGGACTTAGTGGTCCTTTTTTTTGTTTGTTTGTTTTGTTTTGTTTTAAGAAATTTTATATTCATTTTACATACCAACCACAGATCTGCCTCTCTTCCCTCCTCCTGCCCCCACAGCCTGCTCCTCCAACCTACCCCCCATTCCCTCTTCCAACAGACTCAGTGGTCTTTTAGCCCCAGCACCAAGACTAGTACTAGCATACAACCAGCCTGTCTGGTGGTGTTGCTTCTTTTTTTACTCTTTGGGGACCCTCCACCTAGCTCCCAAATAAAGTACACAGAGACTTAATCTTGCTTATGAATGCCCGGCCTTAGCTTGGCCTGTTTCTAGCCAGCTTTTCTTAATTTATCCTGTCTAGCTTTTGCCTCTGGGCTTTTACCTTTCTCTATTTCTGTGTAGCTTTGTTTACATCTCACTCCAAGGCTGGCTCTGTGGCTGGGTGGCTGGCTGGGTGGCTGGGTGGCTGGCTGGGTGGCTGGGTGGCTGGCTGTGTGGCTGGCTGGGTGGCTGGGTGGCTGGGTGGCTGGCTCTGTGGCTGGCTGGGTGGCTGGCTCTGTGGCTGGGTGGCTGGCTGGGTGGCTGGCTGTGTGGCTGGCTGGGTGGCTGGCTGGGTGGCTGGCTCTGTGGCTGGCTGGGTGGCTGGCTCTGTGGCTGGCTGTGTGGCTGGGTGGCTGGCTCTGTGGCTGAGTGGCTGGCTGTGTGGCTGGCTGGGTGGCTGGCTGTGTGGCTGGCTGGGTGGCTGGCTCTGTGGCTGGCTGGGTGGCTGGCTCTGTGGCTGGGTGGCTGGCCCCTGGAGTCATCTCCTCCTTTTCCTATTCCTTGATCCTCTCCTTCTATTTATTCTCTCTGCCTGCCAGCCCTGCCTATCCTTTCTCCCTCCTCGCTATTGACCATTTAGCTCTTTATTAGACCATCAGGTGTTTTAGGCAGGCAAAGTAACACAGCTTCACAGAGTTAAACAAATGCAACATAAAAGAATGCAACACATCTTTGCATCATTAAACAAATATTCCACAACATAAACAAATGTAACACATCTTTAGCTAATACTGTACATGACTAGTTCTTAAGTATATAGAGGGGGTCTCCCTGGGAGCTGGTGAAGTTTTCCCTGAAAGGACATGTGTAAGTTGGGCTTTGAGGGCTATGTAGGAGTTTGCTGGGTGCAACATTGTAAATAACACACGAACAGAGATGGAATTTTTAAGGATATTAATGACAAAATTTGGTAGGAGCTGGCGAAATAATAAGGTGGGAGCTGGTGGTGTTGCGGGCGCTGGACTCGGGGACTGAGTCAGCTCTGGAGCTGTGTAAGGGACGAAACATGTCGGAGAGGCTGGGCCAGAGAATGGAAGAGGATTTGAGCTCGTTGGGACAGTGGGGGCAGAGAAGGAATAGGCGGATTGCTGGGGCCACAGGGCTGGATGTGGCCCAGGGTGTGGCATGTGCTGGCCAGTAGGTCTGTTGGGTGAGGATCTGGGTCTAGCCCTTGTCCCCTGCCTGTCATCTGTAGTTCCAGAGGCACCTGTTTGTCCACATCAGTCAGCAGTGTCCCAGTCCCGGAGCACCACCCCTGGAGAGTGTGGACGTGCGGCAGATCTACGACAAGTTCCCTGAGAAAAAGGGTGGCCTCCGGGAGCTGTACGACCGAGGGCCACCCCATGCCTTCTTCCTGGTCAAGTTCTGGGTGAGTGTGAGTGCTCCCAAGTCACGGTATTGCCAGCCAGGCACAAGGAGGGCCTTGGGTCTGCCTTGGCCACACTTCAGAAACAAAAACAAAGCAAAACAAACACTGTGGTTTTTGTTGTTGTTTGTTTTTTCTCTCTCTTCTTTGCTCTTTGAGGGGCTTGCCACCCAGCTCCCAAATAAATCACACATGGAGACTTATTCTTATAAATGCCCAGCTTTCCTTAACTTAAATTATCTCATCTACCTTTTGTCTCTGCGCTTTTTCCTTTTCCTCTGTAAATCTTACTTTCACTCTTACTCCAGGGCTGGCTGTGTGGATGGGTGGCCGGCCCCTGATGACCTCCTCTTCCTTTTCTCGTTCCTTGATCCCTCCTCCCAGATTTCTCTTCCTATTCTCTCTGCCTGCCAGCCTCTCCTATCCTTTCTCCTGCCTTGCAATTGGCCGTTCAGCTCTTTATTAGACCATCAGGTGTTTTAGACAGGCACAGTAACACAGCTTCACAGAGTTAAACAAATGCAACATAAAGGAATGCAACACATCTTTGCATCATTAAAACAAATGCTCCACAGCATAAACAAATGTAACACACCTTAAAATAATATTCTGTAACAAAACAGTATGTGGGAGACTGTAGGTGGAGTGTTAGTGCTTCCTAAGGCCGGCTCTGGGATGGAGCCGAGTGTCTGCAGATCTTGGGGACATGGAGGGCTGTGGCTAAGAGCACCTCTTTCTGAGGCCCATCTGATTTTCTGTCCAGTCACATGATTGACACTGACGAGCTCAGGGTGTCTGGTCCTGAAAGGAAATCCACAGTGGATTTCAGTCAGTTTGGTTCCCCTGGGTGTCTGGTTATAATGCTTTTTGAGCCTTGTATCATGGTACATGCCTGTCATTCCAATGATCAAGAGTCTGAGGCAGGAGGATCCAGAGTTCAAGGACAGCCTAGATGACTTAGGGAGACCTTAGCTCAAACCAAACTAAACCAAACAAACCAAGAGGGCCGGAGTCAAGAGCACTGGCTGCTCTTCCAGAGGACAGAGGCTCAATCCTCAGCACCCACGTGTGTCTGAAACTCTAGTTCCAGAGGAACTCTTCTGGCCTCTGAGGGTGCTGCACATATGTGGTGCTCAGACATACATGCAGCAGAGCACGCGTGCACATAAAACTAAAGAAATCCTGAAAAAAGGCAAAACAACAAAACCACTAAGCTTTCTGGGTGGAGGCCTGAGACGGCTGTGAGGGGGCTGCTGCAGGCTGGCCAGTATTAGGGTTCAGAGGCTCCTCCGGCTCCCTGTCAGAAACCTGGCTCCTGCTGAGGTGGGAAGGCAGCTGCTGAGGCCTTTCTCCCTGGCTGTCCTGGAACTCCCGCTGTAGACCAGGCTGGTCTTGAACTCCAGACATCCGCCTGCCTCTGAATGCTGGGATTAAAGGCGTGAGCCATCCTTTTTGAGACAGACTCTCTTTCACATTATAGCCTAGACTGACCTCCAACCAATAGTCCTCTTTACCTCAGCCTTCCAAATGCTAGGGTTCCAGTTGTGGGCTGCCATGGCCACAGACACTGGGATTTGTCCTGCATCAAAATGCCCTGTTGCTGGGGTGGTGGTGGAGTCAGACCTCTGAATAGAGTGTCCTGGCCAAAGAGCAGCAGCGAAAGGACAGAGAACAGGCAGATTCTGCTTCTCAAGGATGCCCGCGACAGGCTTTGAGGCCTGTCCTGCCGGTCTGACATTTGGATGATGGGCACAGGTGCATTCTTGAGGATGGGCGGGGAGGAGAGGTTAGAGTCCTCCAGAGGAGCCTGGCCCTGCTGATGGGGGGTAGGGAGGTGGGGGAGGATATGGAACCAGTTGCTAGGGTAACTTGCCTGCTAGTAACGAGGCCCTTGTCAGAAGCTAAAGTCCCCCCCCCTTTTTTTTTTAATCCTCCCTCCATTTCCTTAGTCTCCAGACCTCAACCATGTTCTGTGGTGTTTCCATTTTGAGACGCTGTCTTTCTCTGTGTGTTGACCATGCTGGTCTCAAACTCACAATCCTGCGTCAACCTCCCAAGGGCTAGCCTTATAAGCTTGCACTATTATGCCTAGCTGAACTCGAGAGCTAGGGGCTTCAGGCAAAAAGGTTGGGTTCTCTGGATCCCAGGTTCCTAGAGAGTGAGGGTCAGGACTCTTCTTGGGACCCCATTTCTCTAGTCCTGGAACATGGGGTGGGTCTTCTACAGAGCACATATGCTGACTTGGGGACTTTGGAAGCTGAGCCGGGGTGCGGGGGTGAGCAGGTGGGTGTAGCTCAGGGATCCAGGCTCCGGGTCAGAATTTGTCGGGTTTCCCCAGCTCACCTGTGCCTCTCCATCTCATCTCAGGCGGACCTGAACTGGGGCCCAAGTGGTGAAGAGGCAGGGGCCAGTGGAGGCAGCGGCGGCTTCTATGGAGTGAGCAGCCAGTATGAGAGCCGGGAGCTCATGACACTTACCTGCTCCTCCAAGGTCTGCTCCTTTGGCAAGCAAGTGGTGGAGAAAGTGGAGGTGAGGCCCAGGGCTGGGGCGCAGCACGCATCAAGAGTAAGCGGTCCCAGGCGTGTGGGTGCGTGTGCGCGGTAGGGCCATCCCAACCTCTCTGGCAGTTCAGTGCGTGTGCTGGGAATTAACTCCAAAGAAGGTCGAGGATGTAGTTTAGTTAGTAGAACGTTTGCCCTGCACCATGTAGACTAATCATCAGGAGTTTCAAGCCTATCCTCAGCTACATAAGGAGTTCCAGGCTAGCCTGGGCTACATGAGACCATGTCTCAAACAAAACAGGAATAAGCCACTAACAGTAACAGCTGGGGCTCATTTCAAGGGTTGAAAGGTGTAGAGACTGAATCTACAAGATAAAAGGTTCCTAAGAGTATTGTAGGAGTCTGTGGGGTAAGGAGACAGGCGTTATGCCTGAGGGACTGTGGGACTTGAGGACTCAAGCTCTGCTTGGAGATACTATCCAGGGTGTTTGAAAGTCACAAGGTTTCAGATCATGACTGAGGAGATGGAAGGTTCCCGGTTTGCAGGTTCAGAGGCCCCGAGTTGGGCACCCAGCGGCCCCGGGCATTAAAGGTGGGGTGCTTGGAGTACTCTGGCTGGTTCCTAGGCTGGCCGCTGTTTGTCTCAGCCACGGTGTTTCCCGTTCCCAGACAGAGCGGGCCCAGCTGGAGGACGGGCGCTTTGTGTACCGCCTCCTGCGTTCCCCCATGTGTGAGTACCTGGTCAATTTCCTACACAAGCTGCGGCAACTGCCGGAACGCTACATGATGAACAGTGTCTTGGAGAACTTCACCATCCTCCAGGTGACAGACTGGGGCGGGCCAGCCGGACTTAAAGTAGACCCTCAGCCTCTAGGGGTCCGCACTCTGCCTCTAGGACATGGTGGGGTGGGGCACGACATGGGGCTCCCCTGTCCCACGTGGAAAGCCCATCCTCACGGGGACAGCTGAAGCTACCTCAGCTTCCAAGCATCTGGCTTACTAGAGGGGTCCAGAGCTAGTGGACGGACGTTCCTTTGATTTGGGGTTGTACTAATATGATCTCTAATCCTTTTACCTGTGGCATAGTGGAGACCCCTTTTCTCAGGAATGTGACGTGATGGGGAGGTCCCTCCCTGCCAGCTCTCAGCTTAGGGGTAACCCCTTTGCCCAAGGAACCTGACCTGCAGGGCATCCCTCCTACTTGGGGTGCATAGCATGGCAGGCGTCCCTTTCTTGGGAGGTGGGAAGAGGCCAAAGGCCTTGATAACTAGGGGTGGGCAGGGGAGTCTCACCGCACCCACGCACGCGCACACGCACGCGCACACCACCCCCGCCACAGCATAAGCCTGTCCTCCTCCAGGTGGTGACAAACAGGGACACTCAGGAACTGCTGCTGTGCACAGCCTACGTCTTCGAGGTCTCCACCAGTGAACGCGGAGCCCAGCATCACATCTACCGCCTGGTCAGGGACTGAAGGGGCCCACTGCTGGGTTTCCTCACAACACCCCCTTCCCACGAAGGACCCTTTGGCTCTCTCTGTACCCCTCGCTTGGAGAGGGGGCCATGATTCAAAAAAAAAGGCCTGATCTCAGAAGCTCGAGCAATGGGGGCTGGCTCCTATTAGAGGGGAGCCCCAAAACTTGGTTGTTGAGCTGAACGAGCTGTTTGAGGTTAGAGCTCCAATATGGGACCTCACAGGGAACATCTGACAGGACAGATCACTCCTCAGCGTCAGGGACCGGGGACAGGAGGGCACACCCACAGGTGTGCCCACAGGTGCAGCGCTGTCCTCTCCGTTCTCCAAGGGCCCCCCTTTGCTCTTCTGGAACAGGGAGCTGGGCTATGTGGGGGATATTACTCACTGCCTTTACCCTTCCTGTTTCCACACCACCCCCATGTCTGCCTCTCCCCAACACTTGCTCTGATCTGGAATGTCACACATTGAAGATAACTTTCCCAGCTGGGAGCAGAGTGAAGTGGGACCCGGATTTTTTTTTTTTTTTAATATAAGGAGATATTTATACACGGTGTTAAGGATGTAATGTTATCTCAGCTAGGCGAGCAGTGGGGTGGGACTTCTTAATCTTGTCCCCATTTTAAATGAGCCTCAGACCAGCCTGCCACCTTCCTTTCCCCAAGAAGGATGGTTTATGTTCCGAAGGAGAATAAAACTATTTTTACCAAAACGGAGGGGATTTATTTGAGGTGTCATGTGGGAGGTGGCAGACAGATGGCGTAGGGAGGAGGGAATGGGGAAGGAAGCTGGGGACGGGAGGCCCTGGCCCCGTGCGTGCGGGAAGTGATGGCTGTCTGCGGGGGCAGACACCTGGCTCCCCGGGGGATGAGTCCCGAGGCACGGGGCTCCAAGCCTAAGGCCAGCCGGGAAGGCAACATTTCCTGGCTGCATGGAGGTGCATGGGTGCCGATGGGGCGGGCTGGGGCTAGCGGTACCGGGCCAGCCTGTCGTACACGTGGTCCAGATTTCTACACAGGAATATTGAGAGCGTCATGAAGCCGAGCTGCGGGAGAAAGGAGATGCTTCAGGGTTGGAGAAGGGGTGGTACCCTAAGGGGGAGGCGGAAAGTGGGCGTTCATAGGAGCGTGCAGTGATTGGCGGCGCTGCGAGCGGGAGGCCTGCGGCAGTCTGAAAAGGAGGAAGCTCAGAGGCAGGCCCAGGGAACTTTATTCCGGAGACTCGGCAGTCTCCGCGTGTGCTCCGACCTCCACCTCAGCGCCCGAGCTCTCGGTCTCGGGCGGCTCCTCGTCTGCATCCCACAACGGCCAGGGCCCCAGAGCCATGGGTAGCTTGCCTTGTGGAGCCTTGTCCCCCCACGTGGGGCAGGCACCCGCCATGCCCCTGGTGCCCCACGGGGTGCTGCTGCGTCCGCTGCCGCTGCTAAGCCCGCCCCAGCGCCCGCCGCTGCCGTCAGCGCTTAGCCCGGGAATAGGGCTCGAACCCTCGGCTCCCGGCAGCGGCAGCACCGGCTCTCTGCTGAAAGCTCTACGATGTAGCTGCAGGCACAGCGCCATGCCGCTCACCTGCGGGAGAGGGGAGGGGGCAGCGCACGCCTGGCCAAGAGTTTGCAGAAGCCACGTCTCCGCCCCATCTCATGCTAGTGTGGCGATTGATAAAGACGGTACAGCTAAGCAAGCGTTGCCTCGGCAACGGGAAAGCACAGCTAGACCAATCACTGATGGGGGCGGGGTCAAGTCACCTCAAGAAGACCGACTCCGAGACAGATTCCCACTATGGAGATGAGGTTGTTGTGCAGCCACTTCCGGAGGCTCTGCGCGCAGCCCTGGGGGTGCAGGAAACATGTAAGGGCGATGTTTGCTTCTGAAACTCACCCTCAAGCCCAGGGGCCTCTCAGATCCTCTTTCAGTACCCAGTGCCTGGGTATCCAAGCACGTCTTGTCCAAGCTTTACCCAGTGCCTGTGTTCCAGGCTCCGCCCCTTTTGTCACTAACTTTCCTAGTGGCCCCGCCCCGTCCAGCTCACGCACCACCGGCCTCCAGATACCATGCTCCTGAGAAGGTCCCGACCACTTACGAGGGACTGCCCTTTTGGTCTGTCTTCTGTAGCCTCCCCTCCCAAAGCTCGCCCCCTGGTGCCACGCCCCATGTAGGTCTGGATCACATCCGAGGGTCCCAACCCTCCCTGGCCCCTCCCACCTTCTTGCTTTGGACTCCTGATGCCGGCCTGCATAGGCCACACTCACCTCGGGGGCCCCGCCCCTTCTTCCTTTTTTCCTAGCCTCCTCCTTTCCTTCCGAGGTCACGCCTTTGATATTAGCCGCCCCCTCCAAGCCCGGCCTGCTCTCTTAAGACTCGGCACCCTAAGAGTCCCGCCCCCTCGACGGCCCACTTCTCCAGTGTCCCGCCCCAACGAGGCCCGGCCGGGTCTAGAGCTGCGGGCTACCGCCGGTCCCACCTCGCGGTAGATGTGGGCTTTTGCGGGGAGTGCGCATAGGTCGGCGGTCTGCCTCAGTTTCGCCCGCGGCCCCAGCCGGCTAATCTGGGAGAAGAAGAGCTTATCAAAGCCCGAGGAGTCATTGGTCGCCGTGGAGTTGTAGCAGGAGCAGGGCACGAAGGGCTCGTCCGACTCGTTCCCTCTCAGCATGCGGGCGCTCATCCAGTCCCGCGGAGAGTGCCAGCCGCAGCAGCGCAGCTGATGGGGTGGGGGGACAGAGTCAGGGGCCCGGCGTCACGGGTGTAGGTGTGCAGCCAGGCCTGGGAGCCGGGTAGGGAGGATGGGTATGTAAGTGGCAATGGGCTGGAGATACGAAGGGGCCAAAGAGACCTGGGTTCAGGAGAGGAGCATCCGGTGAACCTGAGATTGTGGGTGGTTGGATTCTGTCTCGGGATGGGTGGATGCGGGAGCCCCTCGCACAGAATTTTAGGACAGGGTCTAGGGATTGGGGGCGTAGTAACATGCAGACAGAGATACTGTCATCTGGGGTGCTCAAGCAGTGTGTGACGGGATGAGGGAACAGGTGACCTGCGGCCCGCACGGACGCAGAGTCTCCTTAAAGCCCAGGCTGAGGCTGGTTGTAGAGCCACGTTAGAGCCCGGGGTGTTAACCGGAAGAGATGTAGGAGCTCACACACCTGGAACTGCGCGTAGTCCCAGCTCTCTTCAGCCGCTGTGTCATCCGGGTCCGTGCGGTAGCTGTGGATCGTCTGCAGCACCAGCTCCTGCACCTTTCGCTCCAGCTGAGGGGGTGTAGGTGGGGATGGGATGAACTGGCCGCCCGCCCCAGCCCCGCCGCGGGGTTCCCCCCAGGAGCACAATTACCACCCTTGGCAGGGGCTCCCTTCCTCAGAATCGCAGAGCTGTTTCTAAGGGTCTTCAGGTCTCCAGTGCTTCCTTTTTTTTTTTTAAGTTTAAATTTAATTTTGGAATAAAATTATTTTTGAATAAAATTATTCAATAAAATTATTTTCCTGTAGCCCGCATTGGTCTGGAACTGATCCTCCTAACCAGCTTCTGGGTGCTGGCATTGGCAGGGTTGGGGACCAAACCGACCACCACCTCCTGAATGGCAGCAAGCACTCAATCAGCTGAATAAATGCTACCAAGTAGAAGTCGGTCTGTGTCTGCCTCTGCCGCCGCCCTCCCTCTCTCCAGAGTCTCTCTATGTAACTGGCGGCCCTAGAACTGATTGTACAGACCAAGCTGGCCTCACAGAGATCTGTTTGCCTCTTCCTCCAGAGTACTGGAGTTAAAGATGTGTGCCATCACACACGGCCTATTCTTTTTTGATAGATACGACCTTACTCTGTTGCCCAGGCTAGCCTTGGTCTCTTGGGCTAATGTGAGCCTGTGAGTAACTAGGACACACGCAAAGCCACGCCAGCCTTCCCTTTCTGTGTGCCTCTGTCCCGGTCTTCCTTCACTGTCTCTGTGTACGTGTGGTGTTCTGTGGCTCAGCTTCCTGGTTGGTGGCAGTGCCCACATGCCTTTCCCCCTCTACTCCTGCCCCTCACCCTCCACGGCTGGGGAAATAGTGTTGGTAAGCTCACCCGGATCCGCTGGGTGGAGATGAGGATCCCCAGGGTGATCTGTGTGGCAAACAGGAGCAGCAGCATCCCGAAGTACTGAGGACAGAGTGGAGAGGGAGGTGAGGAGGGAGAAGGCCTTGGAGGGGCGGAACAGGAGCCGTGCTGGGGACGCTACTCACCAGGCCCAGGAGACAGCGCAGCTCCTTCAGAGCCCCCACACAGCCCAGGAGGGCCATGGCCATGGTGAGGACACCCGAGACAGCCAGGACCTTGGACCAGGTCTGCAGTGGTACGAAGGACAAGCCTACGGCCGTGAAAGTCAGTGAGGGTGGGCTGGGAGACACAGCTCCACTAGGCCGCCCAGGCAGGGCCCCATCTCCTGGATCGCTCTCTCCCTTACTCAGAATCTGCCTGGGCCTCTGGCTCTGTCCCACCCCGAGTCTCATGTACCTCAGGCTGGCCTTGAACTCACTCTGCAGCCAGGGGTGACCTGGACCTTCTGATCTTCCTGCCTGATAACAGATGTGAGCCATCACATACACCCTAGAATTGTTCTGAGGTACACATGAGAACCATTGTTCAGTGTGAGAAATATGAGTTGCTATCTTTTTCTGTGGCACTCTGTAGACCAGGCTGGCCTCGAACTCACAGAGATCCGCCCACCTGCCTCTGCCTCCCGAGTGCTGGATTAAAGGCCTGGGCCACCACCGCCCGGCCGAGTTGCTATGGTTTTGATGGCCACTTTATCAGGAGTTTCCTTGCTATTACTGTTTTTCTGCTCTTCCCCTCCCCTGCTGTGGGACACCCAGCAAGAGACTTCCCTTCCGTGAACCTCAAGAAGGGAGGGTCTGTGAGCCCCGGTCCAAGACGCGACACAGGAAGTATTTCTGTTATTATTGTTTGTAATCATGGCCTCATTTTGTTATGGCTGTTTTGAGTCAGATCTTACAGAGTCCAGCCTGGCCTCCAACTGTGTAGCCAAGGATAGCCTTGAGCTCCTGATCCTCCAGCTCCACCTCTTGAGTGCTAGGATGATAGCATGCACCACCATGTCCAGTTTACATGGCCTGTTTGCCAGGGAAGACACGGGGCAAAGACATGGGGCGCAGAGGCAAGGTGGCAGTGGCCAGTGGGGCTCTAGAGTTTCAGTCCTGTCTGGGAAGTTGGTAACTACTGAGGGCCTCTGGGGCAAAGGAGATACCCGGAGATGCCTTGGGGTGGGGTTCTGGGTCAGGTCCACCCCAGGAAGACCCTCCCTTACTGCCCAGCCCCCTCACCCACAAAGGACACGAAGCTGGTCTTGTCAATGAGGATCCAGGTGCCAAAGCAGAAGATCAGACCGCCTAGTACCTAGGGGAGAGAAGAGCATGAGGCTGCGGGCGAACCGGGACCACGGTGTCCCGGGGCCCCCGCTGGGTAGCCCTGAGGAGACTCACAAAGAAGAAGAGGTTGAAAACGAAGAGGAAGTACTTGATGAGACTGAGGCAACTCTCCTGGGCTGACATCTTCGCCTAGATGGGGAGCGACCCACTCGAGGAACCCAGACAGAAGTGGTGTTGGCCACAGGGAACGAGGGGATAATGGTCGGAGGAGGGAGAGAGGGTGAGAGGAGGCGCAAAGGAAGAGGGCAGAGAAAGAGGAAGTTCCAGGGGTGGAGCCCCACCCAGCCCTTTTCATAGTGACTGTCAGCTGGGCCCCATCTTCTTCGTGGGCTCACAGGGCAAGTACCTGAGGGTCTTTGGAATGTGTGGGTACCAAGGACACAACGGGTGGTTCCTCGCAGGTGCTCATGGCTCGGGGAGGGTGCACAGGGGCTCCTGATTGACTTCTGCCCACGTCTCCCTGGGGCCTCAGGCTTGTCTCTGCGGGGCTAACCTCACAGACACTCTGACCTCACCGTCCACTGGCCCCGCCCCTGCATCTTGTGGTCCTGCTCTGCTCTGGACCCACTGCCCTGAACTGACTCTCTCTCTCTGCCCTTCTTCCTCTGGGTCTCTTTCTTTCTCTGGGTCCCTCTCCGCCTCTGCCGTGTGTGTGTGTGTGTGTGTGTGTGTGTGTGTGTGTGTGTCTTTGGGTCTCCCCCCCCCCAGACCAGGTGCTCCCTTGTGCTTGGGGCCCGGTTGGACACCTGGGGAAGTGAAAGTGTTGGGGAGGAGGTGAGAGGAGGTGTGACAGTCCCAGGGGTGAGGGGAGCAGCTAGGCAGTGCCTGAACATCCGGCAGAGGAAGTGAACCTCAGGTGGCACTTCCTGCCTCTTCGGAGAAACGGGTGTGTGTGTGTGTGTGTGTGTGTGTGTGTGTGACCAGAAGAGCCAGGCATCCGCAGTGTGTGTGTGGGGCACTTGCTCACACCCAGCATCTCCACGGTTTCCTATGATGTGCCCAGGAGTTCCTCACAGATTTCCAGTATTGTGAGGGGTTCCCATCACCCAGCTTCCTATCCAAACCCTGGGTCTCTGAGTTGGCAGCTCTGTCTTCTGAGACAAGACTCATCTGTTTTTTTTTCTTTCTTTTTATGTGCATGTATGTGCTGTGTGTTCATGTGAGTGTACACGTGCATTTGGAGGCCAGAGGACAGCATCAGATGTCATTCCTTGGAACCTGTCCACTTGTGGGTTTTTTTTTTGTTTGTTTGTTTGTTTTGTTCATTTTGTTTTTGTTTTTCGAGACAGGGTTTCTCTGTGACCCTGGCTGTCCTGGAACTCACTCTGTAGACCAGGCTGACCTCGAACTCACAGAGATCCTCCTGCCTCTGCCTCCTGAGTGCTGGGATTAAAGGCGTGCGCCACCACTGCCCCGCTCCCTTCCTTTATTTTTAATGAGGTGTATGTGTGTGTGTGGTGTGTGTGAGTGTGTGTGTGGTGTGTGTGTGTGTGGTATGTGTTTATGTGGCGTGTGTGTGTGTGTGTGTGTGTGTGTGTGGTATGTGTGGGGTGTCTATGTGTGTGAGTGTGTGTTGTATGTGTGTGTGTATGGTGAATGTGTGTGTGGTGTGTGTGAGTGTGTATGGTGAGTGTGTGTGTTAGAGAATAACTTTTGGGGGTTGGGTCTTCCCTGTCACAGGTTGTACCCCAAGTAAGGTTCAGCTACTCATCCCCAATAAGCTAGTTAAAAGAACTAATTAATAGTGGAAAACAGCCGGGCAGTGGTGGCGCACACCTTTGATCCCAGCACTAGGGAGGCAGAGGCAGGGGGATCTCTGCGAGTTCCAGGCCAGTCTGGATCTATAGGAATTTCAGCCACACCCCTATGGTCGTGCATGCCCTGGCTGGACACTTAGTCATTTCTGCCTAGTCATTTCTGGGTGATACATCCTACGTAACCCGTGTGTTATGTGGTCACATAATTGTGACCACGTGATCAATGTGCATGCGTGGAGTAGCCACGTGGGCCTGTGTGCACACGTGCAGGTAGGCCCTTAAAAAGGCAGGCCCCATGTCCTGCCCCCCCCCCCGCCCCCAGCCCCTTCTCCCACATGTGACCTTTCAGCAGGCCTGATCACATCTATCCCTTTCTCCGTTCTGAATAAAACTCTTGTTAGTGGATTCTGTTGTGTTCCGTGACTTTTCCTCGCAGGGCAAGAGCGTTGCTAAAAAACATCACGGGGCAGGCACCGAAACTACTCAGAGAATCCGTGTCTCGAGAAACCAAAAAAAAAAGACAAAAAGAACAGTGGAAAACAGGAAAAGGTTTATTCACTGTGGCCCCTTTGGGAACTGGACAAATAGACGCAGTGGCCCCTCTAATCCATCTTTGGGATCCTGAAGTGAGACTGCAGTGTAAACAGAGGGCTAACAATACGCATTTCTAAGCAGTCCAAGACGTGGTGCGGCCCACCACTGACCCATCACGGTCTGGCCTCCAGTCTCCACTGTGAGGTGGTCTGACCAGCTCTTAGAACTGCTGGAAATCTCTTTCCAGAGACAGGTTACCCCTCTGGTCGGCACCTTTTCCTTCCCCCGGGGTGAGGTTCCTGGGGTGTGTGTGTGTGTGTGTGTGTGTGTGTGTGTGTGTGTGGATTCCCATTTCCTTGGGGGGTCTATTGTTCCAACAATCTGATAGTCAGATTGAGACACTTGACACTTCTCTTCCCATGTGTGATCTGGGATGGAACACAAATGATCAGGCTTGGTGGCAAGTTCCCTTCACACAGATGTCTCTGCTGCGGTTTTCAATTCTTATCAGCTTATCCTTAAAGTCCCCAGTCAGCCTCTGTGGAGCGAACTTGATTTTGCTACTTACTGAAAGGGGGTTTGAAATCCACGTGGGATAAATGTGAAGATCCAGTCTTCCACCCACCATTTCCACCTCCCTTGGCAGCAAGGCACGCGTGTCACACGGGGTATGACGCTGATGACTGAGGAAAGGGGGCCGCCGCGCGCAAAGGCTGTGCCAAGTGCAGGTGGCAAGCGTCACAGTGAAACCCTTCTCCGCAGACCAGGCGCGAGCTGAGGCGCGGGCAGGCGGGCGAGCAATGGCTCACAGGCTCGGAATGGCTGGCAAGGCTGCGTGGGCTTGTGGGGTGCGAACCGCCGCCTTGAGGAAGGACTGGGAGGTGGCGAGGCTTCCAAGCCAAGCCTCGGGATCCTTATTGTCTAATCAGCCCTGGAGAGCCTAGCAGGGATCTAAGGCTGGGTGGGGGGAGCCCGTGTGAGGAGCGGCCATTCTGTAGCCCCAGGCTCACCCCAGCTCACCCCAGCTCACCCCAGCTCACCCCAGCTCACCCCAGCTCACCCCAGCTCACCCCAGGCTGCCGGGGGGTGGGGAGTCATGGGGTCGAGGAGCAAGGTGCCCCTTCTCCCTTAGAACTCGGGAAACTGCCCGCCTGCCTGCTCCTCTGCTTCGCCTCCCTGAGGTGAGGCCGGCTAGTCAACCTCAGGATTCGCAAACAGCCCTCAGGGCTGGTCTTCTGAGTGAGGCAAACACACACACCAGGCCCAGCTTCATTTGCAGCCCGGTGGGGACAGCCATTTCCGGTTTTGGAGGAGTCAGGACACCAGCTTGGTGTCTTTTCCGAGGGGCCTGTGACAGCGCCAGGCCAGCCAGGCTGCAGGAGGTCGGAGGGTAGCTGAAGTGGCCGGCTGGCTCAGCCCTGGAGCTGGGGCTGTAGATCAGTGGGAGGGCGCTGGCCTGGCATGCACAAGGCCCGAGTCCAAGTACTGAACAGAGATATGATTAAATAAAATCATATTTAATAAGATTAAATAAAATAAATGAAGAATCAAATCCAACGCTCAGTTCTGTCACTGAAAGTTCCAGTCGACCCGATTTTCCAGAAATCTTGTTTTCAGTTCTGCTGGTTGTAGCAGGCTTTCTTGGACCGCCAGTCCCCAAAAGATGACATGGAGACATTATTAATTACGAATGCTTGGCCTTAACTTAGGTTTGTTTCTGGCTAGCTCTTTTTTTCTTCTTTTTTTTTTTTTAAACTTAACGAATTTCTATTAATCTATGTACTGCCTTGAGACTCATTTACCCCATCTACATACTGTCCATCCTGCCTTCCTGCTTCTTCTATGGCTGGTGGCCCCTGGCCTCCTCTGCCCCAGCCCTGCCTATCCCTCCTCTGCCTGGCTATTGGCTGTTCAGCTTTTTATTAGACCAATCAGGTGCCTTAGGCAGGCAAGGTGAAACAGCAGCACATCTTTACATAGTTACACAAATATTTTATTCTGCAACAGCTGCTTTTGAATGTCTTCAAGACAGGCAAATCTACCTCTTGTTCACACAACTTGCCTACTATTAAATTATCGCTGTTATCTGATGGATTACAGAGTCAAGGTCAATGCTAACATCATGAATTTTGAGATTCCGACTTTTTTTATTTGGGGATGTGTCTCATTTTGATACGGCCAAAATATCTAGTAGTAGTGAAGATTTGTGTGCCATAGGTAAATCTTCTGCTTCCTCAACATACCTAGTTTTAAAAACTGTTGCATGTATTGATTGACTGATTGTGCAGATGTGAATCTGTGGAACATGTGTCCTGGCACATGTGGGAGGCCCAGAGGACTTGTGGAACTTAGTTTCCTCCTTTCTTCGTGTGGGATCCAGGGGTTGGACTTAGATCACCAGGCTTGGCAGTAAGTACCTTTCTTTACTCACTGAGTCTTGAAAAAGACCCTCCATCCCCCCAAAAGAAGAAATAGTGATAGATTTTGTTTTGTTTTGTTTTTTCAAGGCAGGGTTCCTCTGTAGCTTTGAAGCCTGTCCTGGAACTCACGCTGTAGACCAGGCTGGTCTCGAACTCACAGAGACCTACCTGTCTCTGTCTCCTGAGTGCTGGAATTAAAGGCATGTGCCACCGCCACCTGGTGATAGATAATTTTTTAAATTTATTCTTCTCTCATAAAATACATTCAGGGGTTGGAGAGATGGTTCAGAGGTTAAGAGCACTGTAGCAGGAATCTTAAAAGTTCTTATTCATAAAATCAAACCCGAGGCGAGTTATTGGGGTCCATGCTGGTAGATCAGAGAGACAGGACAAGCCACAGCTATCTCACCTCACCGGATCCTCAGCTGGTCTTGTCTCCTCAGACTGGAGGCTTCTGAGTCCTCATCCCAATCGCTCTCAGCTGAACTGCTGCTCCAAAGCTTGAATGCTTAACCAGCCAAAATCTTAACCAGCCAAATGCTTCTAGTTTCTGGTTCTCACGCCTTATATATCTTTTTACTTTCTACCACCACTCCCTGGGATTAAAGGCTGGCTTTCTGGGATTAAAGGCGTGTCACCATGCTTGGCTATTTCCAATGTGGCCTTGAACTCACAGAGATCCAGAGGGATTTCTATCTCTGGAATGCCAGGATTAAAGGTGTGTGCTATCACCGCCTACCTAGTGGCTTTTCTGTTCTCTGACCCCAGATAAGTTTATTAAGGTACACAATATTTTGGAGAACACAATACCCCCACATCTCCTCTCTTTTTGTCTAAAATTAAAAAAGCTTATAACTAATACAAGAAAAACTATCCAATAAGCATATACAATATATACAGCCAAAAATTACATTAATGATGTCTAGTCCATTAACATTTGACAGATTCAGATAAAAACTCCATTATATATATTAACAATGTCCAGTCCAGTAACATCTGATAAACTCAGACCAAAAATTTTTCATTACTTATCTTATTTAAAACAAGTAGTTCCTTTTTAAAAGTAGATTCCATAATCTCCCTTTTTATCTTATCATATCCATATTCTCTTTTTTCTTTTCATAATACATTCAGTAGTCTACCTTTTGTCATTTTTATATCTTCCCCTTTTTCTTCAGTGTAGATTCAATGATCTACCTATTTATCCTATTATTTCTTTATCTTTTTTCTCAGAGTAGATTCGATGATCTATCTCATATCTATATCTCTTTTTCTTTTTGCTTTCTAGGGGTGAAGATATCTTTAGGGAATCTTGAAAAGAAAATTTTTGGGTTAATTTTCAAGTCCTGTATCATTTGTCCAGTCTCTGCATAAAAGGAAAGTTCAGGGCTTGTTTCAAGTCCTTGTTCAAGTAGTCTGTCAGGCTGTATCATCTCAGGTAGTCCTCTCGAAATTGTCCTGACCAGTTTGTAGTCCAAAGTCGATTTTTCTATGGTGTTAATCGGCTTAATGGCTTTATCATAGTCCATGTGGAATCATCATTGTAGGATCCTGTCATCTTTTTGAAGATTTCAAAGTCAAAGTCACTGTTAGGCGTGGTCATGGTTTCCTGCAGACTTTTTTTTTTTTTTTTTTTTTTTTTTTTTGCCTCCTCTGTGGTTTGGAGCAATCACAGTCTGATAAATGTCTGTCTCTCGGAACCATGAACATTCTTCCCTAGTACAGGAAATCTTCACAGCAATTTCTCCGCACCATTTTTCTTGCCAAACTTTTCCAAACTGACCTTTGCCGATGCTTTCTTGTAACACGATGGTCCTGGCAATTCTTCTCTGAACCAGCAGCAGTAAACCCTTTGTTCCAGGTAGCAGCATCACCGCAGTCACCAACATGATGAGAAGGAGCTGGCAACGTGGAGCAGTAGCCACTGCTTCCATGGTTCCACCACTGTTTGTGGCTCAGTCCAGGCCAAAGCTTCTCCCAAGCCTCCTAGGCCGGCCTCAAACTCGGGATCCTCCTGCCTCTGTCTCCTTCAGCAAATCTTACCGGCGTGCGCCACCACAACCGGCTGAGTGTAGCTTGGGCCTGCGCTGGGGCTCACAAGGCCACAGGCAAACAGCTTTTTCATGAATTCGTAACACGAACGTTGGGCGCCAGATGTAGCAGGAATCTTAAAAGTTCTTATTCATAAAATCAAACCCGAGGCGAGTTATTGGGGTCCATGCTGGTAGATCAGAGAGACAGGACAAGCCACAGCTATCTCACCTCACCGGATCCTCAGCTGGTCTTGTCTCCTCAGACTGGAGGCTTCTGAGTCCTCATCCCAATCGCTCTCAGCTGAACTGCTGCTCCAAAGCTTGAATGCTTAACCAGCCAAAATCTTAACCAGCCAAATGCTTCTAGTTTCTGGTTCTCACGCCTTATATATCTTTTTACTTTCTACCACCACTCCCTGGGATTAAAGGCTGGCTTTCTGGGATTAAAGGCGTGTCACCATGCTTGGCTATTTCCAATGTGGCCTTGAACTCACAGAGATCCAGAGGGATTTCTATCTCTGGAATGCCAGGATTAAAGGTGTGTGCTATCACCGCCTACCTAGTGGCTTTTCTGTTCTCTGACCCCAGATAAGTTTATTAAGGTACACAATATTTTGGAGAACACAATACCCCCACAGAGCACTGGCTGCTCTTCCAGAGATCCTGAGTTCAATTCCCAGCAACCACATGGTGGCTCACAACCATCTATAAAGAGTTCTGATGCCTTCTTCTGACACGTAGGCATACACATCTGCAGAACACTGTATTCATAATAAATAAATCTTTAAAATAGAACAAAATACATCCTGACCAAAGCCTTTCCTCCATCCACTTCCCCAGATCCCCCCACTTTCCCTCCCTCCCTCCCTCATCTCCCCCCAGAAAAGAGCAGGCCTCCCAGGGACATCAGCTCAACATGGTACAAGAAGACAATAAGACCAGACACAACCCTCTCATCAAAGCTGGGTGAGGGAACCAGTGAAGGAAAAGGGTCCCAGGAGCAGGCAAAGAGTCAGGGATACCCCCACTCTACTGCCAGGAGTTTCACAACCACAACATCTATGCAGAGGACCTGCAGCAGACCCATGCAGGCTCGGCAATCGCCTCTTCAGTGTCTGTGAGCCCCAACAGCCCTGCTTAGTTGATCTGCAGGCCGGGGTCTCCTTGTGTCCTCAACCTCTCTGGTTCCCACAATTCCTCATCCCCTCCCCTGTTGGATTCCCTGAGCTCCAAGGGGAGGGACCTGATGGAGATGTCCAACCTGGGCTTCCTCTCTCCCCAATGATTGATTTCCTGTGGGTCTCTGCATCTGCTACTAAGAGCTACTGGAGGAAGCCTCTGTGTAGATGGAGGCAGAGTTTTCCTGTCTCGACTGCCAAGTCTCAAATAAGACACAAAAGCCTATATTAATTGCAGAATGCTGGACTGATAGCTCAGCCTTATTACTAACTAGCTCTTACATTTAAATTAACCCATTTCTATTTGTCTATGTATTGCCATGTGGCTCCTGGCTTTACCTGTCCTCTAGCATCTTGCTTCTTGGCCTCCCCCCCCCACCCCCCGCAGCATTTTCAGTTTGGCTTTCCTGCCTAGCTATAGGTCAATTCTGCCTTATTCTGCCTTGCTATAGGCCAATCAGCTTTTTTATTAACCAACGAGAGTCACAGAGTGCAGAAGGATCATCCTCAGCACTTCTCTTATGATAACTGGCTTAGGCACTGATCTATGAGTATATCGGAACATCATTAGGAGTCATTTCATTAATTATTTTGTTTGTTTGGCTAGTCATGTTTGGTTCTACCCTAGGTCTATGGGCTGTCCAGCCTCCAGTCCCTGGTCATCAGCATGGTTCCCTCTCCTGGGGTGGGCCTCAAATTAGACCAGTCATTGCTTAGTCTCTTCCACAAGTTCTGCACCAGGACATCTTGCAGGCTCTAATTGGAGGTTGAAGGTTTTGTGGCTGGGTTGGTGTCCCAGTTCCACCACTGAAAGCCTTGCCAGGTTACAGAAGACAGACGATGTAGGTCCATATCCTCCGTTACTAGGAGTCCACATCTATGTTCTGCTGTTACAGTACATCCGGCTTCCTCCATCATCTGACTGATGAATCTCCCACCTCAGATTCTTTCCTAGAGTATCTATTTCTATCCGGAAGTCCTACCTAGCCTCTCCTGCCTAGCTCTTTATTAAACCTATTAGAAGGTGCCTCAGGCAGGGGAGATGCAGAGACTCATCTTTACACAGTATACAAAAAGATTATCCCAACGTCAGATTTTGTTTGTTTTTTTGTTTTCCATATGAAGTTGAGTATTGTCCTTTCAAGGTCTGTAAAGAATTGTGTTAAAGCTGGGCAGTGGTGGTGCACGCCTTTAATCTCAACACTTGGGAGGCAGAGGCAGGAGGCTCCAAAGCTACACAGAGGAACCCTGTCTCAAACAAACAAACAAACAAACAAACAAACAAACAAACAAAGAATTGTTTGAAATTTTGATGGGACTTGCACTGAATCTGAAGATTGTTTTTGTAAGATGGCCATTTTTACTGTGTTAATCCTACTGATCCATGAGCATGGGAGATTTTCCATCTTCTGATATCTTCTCCAATTTCTTCTTTCAAATCCTTGAAGTTTTTGTCATACAAGTCTTTTACTTGCTTGGTTAGAGTTATCCCAAGATATTTTATGATATTTGGGTCCTGTTGTGCTGTTGTGAAGGGTGTTGTTTCCCTGATTTCTTTCTCAGTCTATTTGTCATTTGTATATAGGAGGGCTACTTTTTTTTTTTTTTTTTTTTAGTTTATGATGGGAGAATTCCCACAGAGCTACAGCTGGTTTGACTCTGGACTGTTAGCACCTAGCCTTGATCTGCCCTTTGTGACTGCTGCCTCCTGTTTGCTCTGTTCCTTCTGTTTGAAGTCTTAGCTGAGAGTTTCCCTAGGGGATCAAAGCCTATGTTTGGTTTAAGGACAACCCAGAACACTGTAGTATTCCTTTACTGAGAATTTGCATTTGGTGCTGTCCCTCTGGGGGGCTTAGATAAGAGGTTTTGGAATATGGAATTGATTTGCTAAAGGTGTAAATTGTATAACAATCAAAGGACCCTTTGCTCAGCAAGAGTGGACCAGTAAGTAGAGACGGAAACCCCTGCATCTGGGAAAGGCTACAGATTTATCCTTGAGGTTCGGCTGTCTCTGCTTCCATGGACTGTGTGAACCTATCTATACCCACACCAGATATACAAGTTAATCGTGTATAAAGCCGCTTCACTGAAGGTGTTTCAGCCGTAGGGGTTCCGTGGTAGAATTTTTAGGGTCACTTATGTATACTATATCATCTGTAAATAGCAATACTTTGACTTCTTCCTTTCCAATTTGTATCCCTTGATCTCCTTTTGTTGTCTTATTGCTATATTGAATAAGTATGGGGAGAGTGGACAGCCTTGTCTTGTTCCTGATTTTAGTGGAATCTCTTTGAGTTTCTCTTCATTTAATTTGATGTTGGCTGTTGGCTTGCTGTAAACTGCCTTTATTATGGTTATGTATGTTCCTTGTATCCCTGATCTCTCTAAGACCTTTATCATGAAGGGGTGTTGGATTTTGTCAAAGGCTTTTTTGGCATCTAGGGAGATGATCATGTGATTTTTTTTTTCATTTAGTTTGTTTATATGGTGGATTACGTTGACTGATTTTCATATGTTGAACTACCCTTGCGTCTCTGGGATGAAGCCTACTTGGTACCGTGGATGATCTTTTTGATGTGTTCTTGGATTTGGTTTTCAAGTATTTTATTGAGTATTTTTGCATCTACATTCATACAGGAAACTGATCTGTAATTCTCTTTCTCTGTTGAGTCTTTGTGTGGTTTAGGTATCAGGGTGATTGTGGTCTCATAAGATAAATTTGGCAATATTCCTCCTGTTTCTATTTTGTGAAATAACTTGAGTGTTGGTGTTAGCTCTTTGAAAGTCTGGCAGAATTCTGTGCTAAAATCGTCTGGTCCTGGGGGTTTTTTTGCTTGGGAAACTTAATGACTCCTTCTAATTCCTTAGGGGTTATAGGTCTATTTAAATTGTTTATTTGATCTTGATTTAACATTGATAAGTGATATCTATTGAGAAAATTATCCATTTCTTTTAGATTTTCCAATTTGTGATGTATAGGTTTTTGAAGTATGACCTGATGATTCTTTGGATTTCCTTGTTGTCTGTTGTTATGTCTCCCTTTTCATTTCTGATTTTGTTAATTTGGGTGTTCTCTCTCTGCCTTTTAGTTAGTTTGGTTAAGGGCTTGTCTATCTCATTGGTTTTTTTCAAAGAACCAACTCATGGTTTCATTGATTGATTCATTGTATTGTTCTCTTTGTTTCTATTTTACTGATTTTAGTCCTCAATTTGATTATTTCCTGCTATCTCTTGGGTGAGCCTACTTCTTTTTGTTCTAGAGTTGTTTTTTGTTTGTTTGTTTGTTTTTGTTTTTTTCGAGACAGGGTTTCTCTGTGTAGCTTTGGTGCCTTTCCTGGAACTCACTCTGTAGCCCAAGCTGGCCTCGAACTCACAGAAATCTGCCTGCCTCTGCCTCCTGAGTGCTGGGATTAAAGGCAGTTAGTGCTATAAAATTTCCTCTTAGCACAGCTTTCATTATGTCCCATAAGTTTGGATATGTTGTATATTCATTTTCATTGAAATCTAGAAAGTCTTTAAGTTCTTTCTTATTCTGTCTTGACCCAGTGATTATTCAGCACAGTTGTTCAGTTTCCAAGAGTTTGTAGACTTTGTTGTTTATGTTGTTGATGAAATCCAGCTTTAACTGTGGTGGTCTGACAGGGGGTTGTTCCAGTTTTCTTGTATCTGTTGAGACTTGCTTTGTGACTGAGTATATGGTCAATTTTGGAGAAAGTTCTGTAAGGTGCTGTCTCTTGATTAATTTTGTTTTGACGTCTATTTTGTTAGCTTTGAATGGGTACAACAGCTTGTTTCTTAGGTTCATTTGCTTGGAAAATGTCTGTCTTTGATGTTGAGGTGTGTTTCTTGTATGCAGCAAAGGGATGAATCCTGTTCGAATACATTCTGTTAGTCTGTGTCTTTTTATTGGGAAATGGGTCCATTGATACTGAGAGATATCAATGACCACTTGTTAATTCTTGTTACTTTGTTGTTATTGGTAGTGGTGATGGTGTGAGTGTGTGTGTGCGCGCGCCTGTGATGGTGAGATCTGCGTCGTTGTTTTGCATTTTAACTTCCACCTCTGTAAAATGATAATACTATCTACCTCACTGGGTATAAAGCATTTAGAATAGTGTTTCCCATCAAAGGAGCACCGTATACCAGTTACCCACCGTTACACTGCGGTAGTCTGTACTAATGAAGGCTTAGGGGATATGGTTCCCAGCAGTGGAAATGGCTAGGTCATGGTTCTTCAAAGTGGTCATTACAGTTTAACTCCTGTGTTTGTAAAGTTTCCTAGCCGAGAAGGAGTCTTTCTGGTTCCTCTACATTCTGTGAATGCGCAGAACTCTTACTGTTTTAGTCAGGTAGCTGAGCAATGGCATTTCACTGGAACTCTAATGACTTCCCACTGGTTGCTAATGACATTGAACACATGGTAAAACATTTTTTGCAAATATATTTTTATGTCTATGCTTGTGTGTGCCATGAGTATGCAGGAGCCCTCAGAGGCCAGAGGAGACCGTCAGATGCCCTGGCGCTGCAGATGCAAGCAGTTGTGAGCTGCCTGAAATGGTGCTGGGAACCGAACTCCTGTCCTGTGCAAGAGCAGCAAACACTCGGGACCGCTGCGCTCTCTCTCCAGCTGTCTCTCGAGGCTCTGTTATTATTGTTAAACTGTATTTCACTCTTTGTTTTGTGAGACAGGGTCTCACTGTGTAGCTCTGGCTGTCGTGGAACTCACTAGGTAGACCAGGCTGGCCTTGAACTACAGAAATCTACCTGCCTCAGCCTCCCAAGCACTGAGATTAAAGGCGTGCGCCACCACAGTTGGCTCCTTTCCATGTTTTTAATATTTCAAAATAATTCTATTTTTCTTGGGCGGGGGAGTTTGTGAGTAATTTTGAGCACTTTGTAGCTATTTTTCCTTGAAGGTTGAACTGTATGAGTGGACAGAGCTTACAGCCTTAAAGATTTTTTTAAAAATTGTGGACTGGGGGCTGGAGAAGACAGATGGCTCAGTGGTTAGGGGCACTGGGTGCTCTCACAGAGGACCCGGGCTCAGTTCCCGGCGCCCACATGGCAGCTCACGGCCGTGTCCCAGGGGACCCAATACCCTCTTCTGGTTTGGCAGGCACGGTGCACAAATATACACACAAGCAGAACATGGGTAAGCATAGAATTAAAAAATAAGTAAGCCTTTAATTTTTAAAATTTGACACGATTTCACACTCAAAGTTATAATTTGGGTGTATAATACTTCCTTATTTCCTCAACTTCATTACTTTGACATTTAAAAAAATTAAAATTACATTTATTTATTTATGTCTATATATGTGCACATGCCACAGCAAAATATGGAGGTCAGGGGACAGTTCCTAGGAGTCAGCTCTCTGCTCCCACCTTGCCAGTCCCAGGGACTGGGCTCAGGCCATCAGGGCTGGCAGCGGCCGCCTCTGCCTGCTCAGTCATCTCATTGGTCCTGAGTTACTTTTTAGAAAATATCCCTAAATTTGGGGTCATCTGATTGTCTTCATGGCTACATTCTGGTTATTCATTTTTAGTGCTGCGTTCTTAGTGCATCATGTCAGGAGGACATGGCGTCACTGGATGCTTAGTGTAGCAGAGGACAATTCCTGGCTTGAGGGGTATCTTAGAGTACTACTGTCCGGCTATTCTGTCTTTGTCAAACTTTCCACCATCTTGTATTAGCAACCACTGATGATTTTGTGTGTGTGTGTGTGTGTGTGTGTGTGTGTGTGTGTGTGTGTGTTCATGTGTGTATCTATTTGTTCATGTTCATGTGTCTGGATGTTTGTGTGTAGGCCAGAGGACCACCTTGTGTGTGTTTCTTCAGGAGTTGTCCACTTGTTTTGTGGGTCAGGGTTTCACTGGAGTAGAGCTCACCAGTTAGGCCAGGCTGGATTCTCCCTCTCCCTAGTGCTGGGATTGCAAGCACACGACCATGCCCAACCTTTATGTGGGTCCTGGGGATTGAACTCAGATCTCCGTCTCACACTTTCCCCCTGAGCCACCCCACAGCCTGGTAATGCTTGCGTGAGTTGGTCATGTTCTCTCACAGATCCTTCTCGTTTCGGCACACTCCTTGCCCTCTGTCTCAGGAACATCTGAAGAACCAACGGAGGTCAGCGTGGTGGGGTCCCAGCAATCCCCAGACGCGAGGAGCAGTTAGGGTAGAGCAGGAGGCAGAGGTGACCGGTGACCCAGACAGGAGTAAGGAGGGCTGTGAGGGGGAGCACAAGTGGGCGGGAAGCTCAGACTCCTCCCTGAGGCTGTGCGGAGCTGAGCTGGAGTGTGGCAGATGGGAAGGCTGGGGGGGGGGGGGGGAAGCAGGCCTCTCTAAGCCTTTCTTTAGATGGCAGAGGCAGGGGCATGGCCAGCCTGGGCTGCATAGTAATCCCTTTCTTATGAAAACAGCAAACAAAAGCCCACTGGGAAGAGTCTCCTTCCCTCCCTCCCTCCCTCTCCCTCCCTCTCCCTCCCTTCTTCCCTCCCTCCCTCCCTCTCCCTCCCTCCCTCCTTCTCCCCCTCTTTTCTTCCCTCCCCCTCCCTCCCTCCCTCCCTGCAGTCCAAGGTTGGCCTCAAAGTCGTGGCAATCCTCCTGCCTCAGCCTCTTGGAGACTGACATTGCTAATGGAAGACAGGTGAGCTATTTCCAGAAATCCTTGGTGTGGTTCCCACCTTCCTGCCTATTAACTTTAGCTGCCCAGACCCCTGTCCCTTGTGTTAAAACATTTTGAAGTAAAAAAATCATGTAAGAAGTGAGTATGTAGCCAGGCAATGGTGGCACACGCCAGGCAATGGTGGCACACGCCTTTAATCCCAGCACTTGGGAGGCAGAGACAGGCGAATCTCTGTGAGTTCGAGGTCAGCCCTGTCTACAGAGTGAGTTCCAGGACAGCCAGGACTACACAGAGAAACCCTGTCTCAGGAAAAAAAAAGAAGTGAGTATGTGGGTACAGTGCATGTGTGTCCATGTGGTGCATGTGTGTCCATGTGGTGTATGTGTGTCCATGTGGTGCATGTGTGTCCATGTGGTGCATGTGTGTCCATGTGGTGGTCACTCTTGTGTGGCGTATGTGGTTGTGTGTGTGGTGCTTGTGTGTATGGGACATATTGGTATGGTATGGTGTGGGGTATAGCACATGTGTTTGTGATGCATGTGAGGGTCAGGACACATGAGAAGCCTGTGTTTAGCATGTGTGATGTATGTGTGCATGTACTTGTGACTGTGGCTGAATTCCTGCTGCGCTGCACCCAGCCTGGCTCCAGAGAGCAGCACCTAGCCATAATCCATCTTTTGTTTAGCCAACACCTTTTATTTCTCTTATCGACCAGTGTGAATCTTGTCTGAGCATTTCCCAAGGATCAAAGGCCTATGCAAAACCTGGTCCAGGAAATCCAGAAAACCTGGTACCTGACAAATCAGGAATCTGCACTTGGCATTGTCTTGTTGGGAGCTCCTTTCAGGTTGTTCTGAGCACATGAAAATTAACTGGCTAAACTGTAATGGGGAGAAATAAAACTGCCCTAGGCGAAGGGAAAGGGCTTCAGTCCTTCGAGGCTGGACGCCCCTGCAGCCATGAAAGGCTACATTCATTCTTAAGATGCCTCTGAGTCTTCTTTCCACCGATCTGCATGAAACCCACATACCCGGGCCTCGACAAACAGCGACATGTGATGATGCCTGTGTTTAGTGCATGTGATGTACGTGTGTGGTACCCGTGGAGCCTGTGTGCAGTATATGTGGATGTGGTATGTGTATGTATGGTACATGATGCCCTTCTGTGGGATGTGTGGAATAAGTGTGGTACATGTATGTACAGCAGGTATGTGGTATTTGTAGGGTATGTGTTTTGAGGGTGTAGAAATGAAAGTCTTCCCTGAGGTGGTTTGAACTCAGTGAATCCTTAATTAAGAATCATTTCCTAGAAGAGAAAGTAGGAAGTACTCTTGAATGCATTGGCACCGGAGATCACTTCCTAAATATAACACCATATATATAACAGCACAGACCCTGAGCACAACAATTAATAAATGGGACCTCTTGAAACTGAGAAGCTTTTGCAGGGCAAAAGACACGGTCAATAAGACAAAAAGACAGCTTACAGAATGGGAAAAGACCTTCACCAACCCCACATCTGACAGAGGACTGATCGCCACAGTATATAAAGAACTCAAGGAACTAGACATCAAAATACCGAACAATCCAATTAAAAAATGGGCTAAAGAGCTAAACAGAGAATTCACAAAACAAGAATCTCAAATGGCTGAAAACATTTAAAGAAATGCTCAACATCCTTAATCATCAGAGAAATGCAAATCAAAATGACTCTGAGATACCACCTTACACCTGTCAGAATGGCTACGATCAAAAACACCAATGACAGTCAATGTTGGAGAGGATGTGGAGCAAAGGGAACACTCCTCCACTGTTGGTGGGAGTGCAACGGGAACTGTGGTGGTATTGTGTTCCCCAAAATATTGTGAACCCTAATAAACTTATCTGGGGTCAGAGACAGAACAGCCACAATATTAAACATAGAAATTAGGCAGTGGTAGCACACGCCTTTAATCCTAACATTCCAGAGGCAGAAACCCATGTGTTCAAGGATACAGCCAAGCATGGTGACTCACGACTTTAATTCCAGAAAGTGAGCCTTTAATCCCAGGGAGTGATGGTAGAAAGCAGAAAGGTATATAAGGCGTGAGGACGAGAAACTAAAGGCATTTGGCTGGTTAAGCTTTAGGCTTCTAGCAGCACAGTTCAGCTGAGAGCCATCCTGGGCTTCTGGGCCACTGTAACCACACATCGCTGTTGTAAGAAGTAAGGCCAGTCCCCCGGTGAGGTCCAGCCTGGGCAGTTTCACAATCCATTCACACACCTCAGCCTCAGGGAGGCTAAAAAGCTCTGCCTCTTCTTAGTTGAGAACAGAGGCCAGAGTCCTGAACTTTTGACATAAGAGAGTTCTGGAGGCTGCCAGCCCCCACCTCGGAGCTGAGGTGCTAACAGATCCTGGAAATGGCAGGCATGCAAAGGTCACCCCCACAGAGACCAGCTTCTGAGACCACACCTCACAGAACCATGCATGCTTTCTGCACAGTCCCTTAGCTGTGGATTCCTGTGTTCTCTGCCCATCCAAAGGGTTAGAGACCTGAGGATTCTCTCTCTCCTGGCTAGGACTGTCCACCAGCTCTTCATCTCATTTCGGTCTTATTGACACATGCTACTCCCATGAGTTCATGGAGTATATTGTGATATGTGTACATTGCATATTGATAAAATCAGAGTACTGATCACACTTTCACCTCAGACATTATCATTTCTTTTTGGTGAAAACAAAGTTCCCTCAGGATGTTTTGCTTTTTGAGACAGGGTCTCACTATACAGCCCTGGAACTCCCTATCTAGCCCAGGCTGGCCTTGAACTCCTGACCCTCCTTCCTCCAACTTCTCAAAGCTTGGTTTACAGCTGCATGTCAGCGTTCCCAGCTCTTTAGTTATTTTTATTTTTTTTAAAGGTTTATGTATTTGTTTATTCACACGTATATGAGTGTTTTGCCTGCATTGATGAATGCGTGTGCCTGCTGCCTGTGGAGGTCAGGAGAGGGTGCCAGATCTCCTGAAATGGGCTGCCAATGCTTGTGAGCCACCTTGTGGATGCTGAGAGCTGAATCTGGGTCCTCTGGAAAAACAAGTGCTCTTTTTTTTTTTTTTCCCCAGAGCTGAGGACTGAACCCAGGGCCTTGGGCTTGCTAGGCAAGCACTCTACCACTGAGCTAAATCCCCAATCCCAAAACAAGTGTTCTTAATGATGCCTCTCTGCCACCTGTTGTGATATATTCACAGGGGACCCCAGCTGGCCAGGGTATCCCGCCTGTGCAGGGAAACATGCTTGCATGCTGGACAGATGCAGCACAGGCAGGGAGCGAGCCACACCATGCAGGCATGGCGGCAGGGCCATTCATTCACAAACCCATCGGCATGGAAAGAGTTTATAATATAGAGATAAAGAGACAGAAAGACAGGGAGAAGAGCGAGGAAGGGGGGAGAAGAGAGGAAAAGCGAAGGTGTGCGCACCTCAGGGAGGGAAAAGAAAGAGAGTGGAAGAGAGAGAGGAAGGGGAGGGATTTTTCCTTAAAATGAAGCTTTTACATCAGGCTGCAGGGTGATGCCAAAGGGCGGGGTTTCAAGGGGCGGGTCAGAATATTAACACCGGCCCTTATGGGTTTTAAATATGTAATCCACTGTGATTAGCTATAAACACCTACTGTGGGGCTGGAGAGATGGCTCAGAGGTGAAGAGCACAGACTGCTCTTCCGGAGGACCTGAGTTCAATTCCCAGCACCCACATGGTGGCTCATAACCACCTGTAATGAGATCTGGTGCCCTCTTCTGGAGTGCAGGCATGCATGCAGAGAGAACACTATATATATATAACAAATAAATATTTAAAAAGGGGGGGTGTGTGTGCTGGAGAGATGACTCAGAGGTTAAGAGCACTGGCTGTTCTTCCAGAGGACCTGAGTTCAATTCCCAGCAACCACATGGTGGTTCACAACTATCTATTATAGTATGATCTGGTGCCCTCTTCTGGAGTGCAGGGACACATGCAGCAGAACACTGTATACAGAATAAATAAATAAATCTTTACAAACAAACAACAACAACAAGTGCCCTTGTCCCTGCTCCTCGCCGCCATTACAGCTTGCCGCCTCTCTCAAGTGCCTTTTGCCCACCGCAGAGCTTGGACTTTCTTCAGTGCCTTTCTGCTCTTACTGCTTTTTTTCAGTCTGGAGGGGAGACGAAGAATTGGATACTAAGCCAGCTAGTCATAATTTTCTGATAACTGATAACCTGAGCCGAGAGAAGAAAGGGCCTTTCCTTGAGCCTGCGAGAGCCAGCCTTCCCGGGAAGGCGAACCTGAGTTGGATTTCTCCACGGTAGCCCCGCTCTCCACAGATGACGGTTGCTTTCCTCTGGAAGCTGGTGTTGTGCGACTTTTCCTGACTACATACACAGATGTCTGTTCACCCTAGACAGGGAACTGACAACAGGCCAAAGAGGGTTTCACCCAGCTCTACATGGTGAAGCACCGAGGTTACTCATGGGAGCATGGGTGACCGATTACCTACAGGAAAACAGGCGACTTAAAAGGCAGCGCTATGACTACAAAGCCGCACATGGGTGACCTTGGCATCCTGGAGCTCCCTGAACTTCCTGTTGGCAGTTCTCGGAAGACTCCCCTCTCCCCGGCAATTGTGACTGTATGTAATCTTGGGGAGGGGCCTCGTGTGTCTGTACCTTTCCGGGCTTCCAGCGCCTTCCAAGTTTGGTTAGCTTCCTGAGTCCTATGGACCTTCACAGAAACTAGCCACGTGACACCTGGCGCACACGTCCAGAACGCGGCATGGTAGATGCAGTTGCTCCTCAAAAACCATAGAGATAACCTGCAGCTGGACCGGTCCCTGTGTGTGACATACTCCTGAACATCAACAGTCACACCGTGTCTTCCTGGGGACAGAGATCACGCCGGGACAGTGGCGCCTGAACATGTCACTGCGGTGAGTGGACTCCACCTGTGCCGTTTAGGGAATAGAAGTTTGGTTGTTGCTTTGGGGCGGCATCGCTTGTAGCCCGGGCTGGCTTGGCGCTCACAGGCTGTCTTCCTGTTTGAGCCTGCTGCCTGCTGGGCTCACAGTGTAAGTACCAGCATACCCAGCTCTCGGAATGGTTTGTACTGGTTTAGTACAGAATGCAATGACTGGGGATCTAATCAGGTAGACACATCCGTGATATCGTAAACCGTGGAGTCCGAGGATGCAGGGCAGGGGAGGGCAGACTAAGAGGTTGTTGTTGGGTAGGGTCTGCTCCGTGTCTGATTGCTACAGTGGTTTAATCAGAATTGCCCTCCCACCAGGGAAGTCCATCTCTTTGTTTGCACAGCACTTTATTAAACTTGGCTGGACCTAGTCTGTCAGGCAAACAATAATATATTTGTGTGCCAGGCAGTGGTGGTGGCGCATGCCTTTAATCCCAGCACTCGGGAGGCAGAGGCAGGTGGATCTCTGTGAGTTCGAGGCCAGCCTGGTCTACAGAGTGAGTTCCAGGACAGCGAGGGCTGTTACACAGAGAAACCCTGTCTCGAAAAACCAGTGTGTGTGTGTGTGTGTGTGTGTGTGTGTGTGTGTGTGTGTGTGTGTGATTTGTTTAGCTGCTTAGTTATTATTGTAGTATGTACTTACTGTGGGAGATGGACTGCCATGGCCCACACGTGGAGGGCAGAAGACATCTTCTGTGATGTCCGGTTTTCCCCTTTACCTTTACAGGGGTTTCCAGGGACTGTTGCCAGGCTTGTAGGGCAAGTCCTTTACCCACTGAGACAGCTTGATGACCTTGTGTTTTATTTTGTTCCGTTGGGTTTTTTATTTGTTTGGTTGGTTGGTTTTGATTTTCAAGACAGGGTTTCTCTGTATAACCTTGGCTGTTCCTGGACTCGCTCAGTATACCAAGTTGACCTTGAACTCAGAGATCCTCCTGCCTCTACCTCCCAAGTGCTGGGATTAAAAGTGTGCGCCACCCAGGCCTTGTGTGTGTTTTTAAACAGACCCTTTATTGTGAGCTATTACACACATAAAAAGACACATCAAACCAGATGTTCAGTGGAAAGCACTGTGAGGGACATAGCACGCACTCTAAGAACTGACCACTCAGAAAATGTTCCCTACAGTCTGTACTTCTTTCTTTGCTTCTTGCTTTCTGTGGTGCATGCGAACGTGCAATACATGCACTTGTACTTGCAGATGGAGGCCAGGGGGTCTGCTGTCTTTCTCTGTCACTCTACTGCATTGCCTGAGGCAGGGCCTCTCACTGAACTAGAAGCTCTCCATTTCGGCTTGGCTGTCTGTCCAGCAAGGGCTAGGGATCCAGCTGTCTGTCTCCCCGTGCTGAGGTTACAGGCCGGGTCCTCTGTGCCTGCAGAGCAAGTGATCGCACTCACAGACCCCCTTCCAGCTCCTCCCTGTACGTCTAATTGTAACGTTTCTCGCCTCCCCGAGGGGACACTGCGCTAGGCTTTCTTCCCTCATTTGTTGGTCTACTTTAGCCACAGTTTATTAATGTGTTTGGGGCTTTGCCTGCGTGGATGTCTGGGTGCCACTTGTGTGGCCGATGCCTTCAGAGGCCAGAAGAGGGCGCCAGAGCCCCTGGAACCATCTCTCCAGCCCCTAGAGTTTATTTGTTTATTTATTTAGGTTTTTTTTTTTTTTTTTTTTTTTTTTTTTTTTTTTTTTTAATTTTTGAGACAGAGTTTCTCTGTGTAGCCCTGGCTGTCCTGGAACTCACAATGTAGACGAGGCCGGCCTCGAACTCACAGAGATCCACCTGCCTCTGCCTCCTGAGTGCTGGCGTTAAAGTTGTGTGCCACCGCCCGGCTACCTATGGTTTACTTTAAAATCAGTTTTCGGTTGTTTTTTCCTTTGTTTACTAATTTTGTCAACTGTTTATTTCTATTGCTCTTATTTTTAATGTTCTCTCTCATGGGGGCCAAAAAGATGACTCAGCAATTAAGCACAGAAGAACTTGTGCAGAAGCTCACAGCTGCCCGTAACTCCAGCTCCAGGGGATCTGACGCCCTCTGGATTCTGTGGGCCTCTGCACTCACACACACACAGCCATACCTAACACACAATTTTAAAAAATAATAAAAATAAATCTTTTTCTTCTTTTTGAGACAGGATCTCTCTTTGTGGTCCTGGCTGGCCTGGGACTTGCTATGTAGACCTGGCTTGCCTTGAGCTTACTGAGAATCTCCTGCCTCTGTTCTGGACAGCCAGTCTACAGTGGATGGAGTCAGGGCCTTGCTGGTGGTAGGCAGTACTCTACACTGAGAGGTACCCAGCCTTTTCACTTTATGTCTGTATTCATTTTTAGTTTTTAAGATGCTTTTATTTTTATTTTATATGCATGAGTGTTTTGCCTACATGTATATCTGTGCATGCCTGGTGCCCATAGAGGCCAGAAGAGGGTGGCAGAGTCTCTGGAATTGGAGTACAGGTAGTTGAGAGCCATGATGTGGGTCCTGGGAACTGAACCTGGGTCCTCTGCCAGGGCGGCCAGTGCTCCTAACCGCTGTCTGCCAGGCTGGCCAGTGCTCCTAACCGCTGTCTGCCAGGGCGGCCAGTGTTCCTAACCGCTGAGCCATGTCTCTAGTCCCACTTTAAAATATTGACTTATTTATTTATTGGTTTTTCTGAGACAGTGTCTCTCCATGTAGCCCTGCTCTCCTGGAATTTACTATGTAGACCAGGCTGGCCTTGAAGTTGTGATCTTCCTGACTCGGATTCTGCAAGACTTGGTAGGCCCACGGTACCAGGCCTGGCTTAGTCATGGAGATTTTAACAGTCTAGGGTTGAGGTGAGTTCCTCTGGACAGGAACTTTGGAAGGAGACTTCTTGGAACTCACGTCTTGGTCTTGTGGATAATCAGAGTCAAAAATTGTGCTTGGAGTTAAAGCTAAGGCGACCTTATGGAGCTAGCCTGTGGGAACCTTGGTGATTCCCCTTGTCTTGTTCACTTGTTAAACCCCTGCTCTTTCCCTGCTCCTGGGGGACTGGAGGCAAGGTCTGGCTCACTCTGATATTGAAGGTGCAGCCTTCTCACGTCATGTGTTATGAGTTACGCACGCGTGGGAAGACCCCAGCTGGCCAGGCCAGGGTATCCCACTCATGCAGGGAACCATGCTGGCATGCTGGGCAGATGCAGTGGCGGGCTGGTGGGTGACCCACTCCATGTGGGCATGGCGGCAGGTCGACATTCACCACGCAGATGTTACATCCGCGTGGAAATGGTTTATTATAATAGAGAGATGAAGAGGAATAGGAACGAAGAGAGAAAGAGAGAAGGGCAGAGGGGGAGTCAGGGGATGCACACCTCGTGGGAGTGGAGGGAGAGAGACAGACAGACAGACAGACAGACAGACAGACAGAAAGGGGCGGAGTTTTTCCTTAAGGGGAGGCTTCCACATCAGGACGCAGGGTGGCCCCAAGGGGTGGGTCAAAATATTAACAAGGTGTACATAGTGAGCTCTAGGCCAGCCAGGAAGAGAGGCCCTGTCTCAAAAAAAAAAATTAATTAATTAAAAAAAAAAAAGGCACCATGGTGCAGGGACAGGTTTTGGCTTCTACACCACTGTTTATATATTTTATTTAATTAACTGATGTTTTCACATTCATTTATTCAGTGTGTATGTAGATGGAGAAGGCAGAAGAAGCCATAAGACGCCCAGGAGCTGGAGCC
The DNA here is from genome assembly GCF_004664715.2 of Peromyscus leucopus. Lineage (NCBI taxonomy): Eukaryota > Metazoa > Chordata > Mammalia > Rodentia > Cricetidae > Peromyscus > Peromyscus leucopus. The sequence goes on from NC_051063.1 coordinate 166,863,261, forward strand.
CCAGGAATTTAGGAGTCTCCTGACATGGGATCTGGACATGGGTGTGGGGAATCAAACTTGTGTCCTCTGGAAGAGCAGCAAGTGTTCCTATCAGTTGCTGAGCACTTTCCAGCCTCTTGTTAACAGTTTTACTTTTTGTTTGTTTGTTTTTTCAAGACAGGGTTTCTCTGTGTAGCTTTGGTGCCTTTCCTGGAACTCACTCTGTAGCCCAGGCTGGCCTTGAACTCACAGAGATCCACCTGCTTCTGCCTCCCAAGTGCTGGGATTAAAGACGTGTGCCACCACTGTCCAGCTAACATTTTTATTCTCATAAGAAGATTAAAAATCTCTTTCGGCTTAATTATTCACAATGAGAATATTAGTCTAAGTATGTAACTGTCTTGTTCCCAGAATAGCATCCTATTTTAATTTCTAGGACACGATCAATCTATACTCATTTTCACAAAGCTTGCATTTTCCTCTTGGCAAGAGCTCTGGTCAGCGTCAAGGTGACAGTACTTTCACAGGGCACAGCTTGGGGCGGCCATGCGCTTCGGTCTGAGGAAGCTGCCCCCACTCTCTGAAATGTGGAGCTTAGATGGATTTTTCCCTACTAGTCTCACAAAAGATCACGAAGACCAAGACCACAGAGTCCCCCGGAAGTCTGCAGAAAATGCCTGCCCCAGGTTCTGCAGGGGCGTGTGTTCTTCCTGGCCCTGGGATGGGCATCCTCTAGATTCCACCGCATCCTTCCCTTTGCCCCGTCAGTAACATGGCTTGAGATGGCTCTCCTCTGTAAGACGAGCGGGGGGGTGGGCAGTGCCAAAGGGCCTCACGGTGCTAATCACCCCATCCCCAGGAACACAGAGACGCTTACGATGCTGGTAGCCCAGGGGGTCCTACCTGCCGAGGTGCGGCCCCCTGACAACCCTATCTCCACCTACAGTTCCTGGCTCAGCAGCCTCCTACCGGCCCAGGAGCGCTGTCCTCAGCAAGGGGCCCGGATGCAACATCCAGAAGCAGTTTCTGAAGGTCAGTGGAGATGGTGAAGGCAAAGGAGAAGCCAGGAAGTCCGCTCTGCACCACAGGGAGTTCAGCTTTCACTAGTCCCAGAAAGAAACGTGATGCATAGCTCTGGTAATGTGGAAATGCAGCTGGAAGAGCCTTCCACTGCCTGCAGGGGCGGGGTCCCGTTCCGTGTGCCAGGAGGGCTGCTCTCCTCTCCGACTCGGCTCCAGGGAGCTTTTAGAGAAGGCAGAGAGACTGAGGAGCCCTCGCTTTGTGTTCCTGACCTTTACTGAAGTCATCCGGCTCTTTGCTGAGTCTGCCTTCTGGACCGTCCTCTCCTTCCTGTGGCTGCTGAGTCTGGGCTTGTGTGCCGTTGTAACGTTCGTGCTGGGCATCGTTATTCCACTCCAGGACACCTTCTTCTGCAGACAGCCAAGGATACTGTAGGTCTTCCCTGCTCTCCCACAGCCTGAACACCAGCCCTGGCCGTGGTCTCCCCTTAGACCAGTCATCTACCAGACCCCTTGATCCTGGTGCAGACCCAGTGTTTCCTCCAGCGGGTGCTTCCACGGTGATGTTCCTGTGTGGCCTCTTCTTCATCCACCCTTCAGGCGTCTACTGCTTTTGGCTGCAGAGTGAATGCTGGGTCGCACTGCCCATCATCAGCATCATCATATGTGAAAACCTTGCTGTAGCCTGGGCCCATGGGGCCAAGAGGTAAAGGCCCATGCCAGGCCTCCAGAGCATGGATCTTTTGGAGGGTTGACGGCTTTCCTGTCATTTCTAATATGAACTAGTGTGACAGAAGGGCCCTTAACTTCAAGGCCTCTGAGAAATGTTTATTTATCATACTTTTGTGTGTTTCATGTGCTTTGGGCTTTACGGCCTGTTGGTGGCCAGGGACACGGCCTAAACCAAAGTTAGCAGCCTGTGTTCAGGAGCTTGCATTCTAGGGGTCCAGACACAGCAGCACTGACGGACAGGGTAAGATTTCAAGGAAGAGCTGGGCGGTGGTGGTACATGCCTTTAATCCCAGCACTCGGGAGGCAGAGGCAGGCGGATCTCTGTGAGTTCGAGGTCAGCCTGGGCTACCAAGTGAGTCCCAGGAAAGGCGCAAAGCTACACAGAGAAACCCTGTCTCGAAAAAACAAAACAAAACAAAACAAAAAAAAAGATTTCAAGGAAGAGCCTGTGGTGACTAGGGCTAGGATGATAAAGATGTGGTGAGAAAAGCCGGGCATTGAAGCACTTGGGAGGCAGAGGTGGGTGGATGTCTGTGAGTTTGAGGTCTACAGAGCGAGTTCCAGGACAGCCAGGGTTACACAGAGAAACCCTGTCTTGAAAAAACAAAAAACAAAGAGAGAAAGACGTGGTGCGAGAATGGCCTGATCCAGGAAGGCCGAGCTCCAAGGACTGCAGTGGGATCCGAGAGCAGACTTAACCTCCAGCCCGAGGCTTGGTTCCGTGGAGGTTCACATGTGAGGTGTTAGCCACAAGCTTGCGTTTTGAATATTCAGTGTCCAGCTTGTGGGGCTCTTTTGAAGGCTGTTTGAGCCTGGCTGGTGGGAGTGGACCGTGGGCCAGGCCTTTAGAAGTGATACTCAACCTGACTCTAGCCTGCTTCCTCTGCTTCCTGGTTCACTCCATATTCCACGGTCATTTCTTCCCCAGCATGACAGACCAAACTCCCTAAGAAGTCAAGAGCCAAGCAAACCTTTCCTCCCTAAATGTCTTTGTGGCAAGGATTTTGTCAGAGCTGTTCAGAAATTAATAGGATGGGCACCATGGGGCAGAGGCAGGCAGATTCCAGTGACTCCAAGGCCAGTCTGATCTACACAGAGAGACCCTAGCTCCAAAAAGAAGACCAGCCAGACAAGTGCTGTAGATCCAAGGCAGGTGCCAGAAGCGGCATTCGCAAGTGGTCCTCAGAGTCTGTTCCCTCCCTCACCAACTCATTTATTACCTCACCTAACATTCTTAGTTATTTCATGTGTGTGAATGTTTTGCCTGCACCCTGGTGCTCATGGAGGCCAGAAGAGGATATCAGATGTCCTGGAACTGGAGTGATTGACAGTTATGAGCTGGATTCTCAGCAAGAGCGACGAGTACTCTTAACTGACCCATCCCTCCAGCCCCATATTTTTGGACATTTATCTTGTGTGGGTGCGTGAATGTGTATGGGCGTGTGCGGGACACAGCGCATTTGTGAGGTTTGGTCCTCTTCTACCATACGGGTCCCAGGGACTGAACTCAGGTCATCGGACCTGGCGGCAGGCGCCTTTACCCACTGAGTCACCTTGATGGCTACCACCAAACACTTATTGAGACTCAAGTGTGGGTGTGTGGGTGTTTGTGTGCCTGTTCATGCTTGTGTGTGCACACGTGTCGGGTGTTTTTCTCAGTCGCTCTCCACTTACTCTTTGAGACAGGATCTCTTCTTGACCCTTGACCCTGCCAAACTGGCTGGCTAGCGAACCTCTGAGCCCCTCCTGTCTGTACCAGTGCCAGGGTGACAGGCACACGCCGCTGTGTGTCTTACGTGTATATTGGTGCCATCTCCCCCAGGCCAGGACATCTCTGCCCGGAAACCCTTGTGGTGCTGGGATGAATTCATCACATGGAGCTCTCCTCAAAGCACAGGTCGAGGAGAAGAGCATGTGCAGACAGCCCAGAGGGTGTCCAAGACCACAGTGGAAGGAATGGGAGGCGCTGAGGGTGAGGATGGAAATTTAGGCAGGAGTACCAGGGAAGATGTTCTGAGCAGAGCCTGGACAGACAGACAGAGAGGCAGAAAGGGGAAGAAGACCCAAAAGTCTGGCATCCTAGATCAAAGGGCCTCACTGGCACGTGTGCGGAAACCGAGAACATGTGGCTGAAAGAAAGCAGGATTGACTTTTTTTTTTTTTTAAAGATTTATTTATTTATTATGTATACAGCATGCATGCCTGCAGGCCAGGAGAGGGCACCAGATCTCATTACAGATGGCTGTGAGCCAATATGTGGGTGCTGGGAATTGTACTCAGGACCTCTGGAAGAGCAGCCAGTGCTCTTAGCCTCTGAGCCATCTCTCCAGCCCAGGATTGACTTCTTAAGGGCTGAGTGGTGTCTGGATTCTGTTTGCTTGACTTAGGTGGCTCACTGTTGGGTACTTAGCATCTAGAAGGGTCTTTGTCACATCATCCCAGGATGAATGAAAGGGGTGTGGGCCCCGTGGGAGGTGTTGGGGAGCAGGGGACTAGAAGGCAAACTAGATAGGATGAGAGGCGGTAAACTGAGATAAAGCAGGCCAGAGCTGCATAACACAGCCAAGGACCGTGAGGTAGTGGCAGGCTGGACTGGCTGTCCATGTTCTTTGTCCCTCCACAGGTTCCTTGCAGACATGGCTCTGCTGAGCCACCCCATCTGGCCTGGCTGTGGCTGGCTGTGGCTGGCTGTGGCTGGCTGTGGCGTGATGTTTCCCCTGGGGTGGTACTAGGCCTGTTGGTGGCCACTCTTGTTAAGCAAGGCACGAGGCCCCTCAGCTACGTGGCCTGGGACTCGAACACTGTGAGTGCACTCTCTCTCAGATCCTGGGGTTCCTTCCAGTCCCCTGTGGGCTGAGTACCTGACCCTTGGCTCTGATCACAGAAGACTCACTAGCCTTCACCTTCCTCCCTGCCCCACACCTCTTCTTCTTCTCCTGGGAATTTTCTGTGTTAACCCCCCCCCTCTCCCTGTCTCTCCATAGTCAGAGGAGGCTCACCGTGACCCAGTGTGGGCCTTGATCCTGATCCGCATTCCTGCATACTTTGCATAATGCCTCATCTTGGGGATTCCCTTCAGGCCTACAGCATCCCCTCAGCTCTCCTGCATGCTGAAGTGGCCAGCCACCGACGGACAAAGAGGCCTCAAAGGACATTCTACAGGACTACAAAACAAAGTCCCTATCAGCCTGAAGGCAGAGCCCCGGACTCCCTCATCAGGCCAGACATCTTGGACCTCTCACAGCAGACTGAAGAGGCGGCTCTCAACAGCAGCTTACAGCTGTGGCCCGCTGGACCGGAGGGAGGGGAGGAGCCTGGCAGCCTGCCCGGGCTCTTCTCACCACACAGTATTTCCCTTTGCTCAGTGGTGTGCACTCCAGGCTTGGCCTGCCAGCCCTGCTTCTGCTCTGTGGGTCTCCTGCAGGGGCATGGGAAGCAGAGTGCCGATGGCTGATAAATCAGTCGCTGCAGCTCCAGACTCCGAGCCTGAGGGTTTTCTCTGTAGCTGTCTCATGCGGTTGGCCTTCTCCACAATGCTGTTATCCCCCACCCCCAGAACCACATATGTAGTCTGAGTTCCCATGCTCTCCCGGCCCCAGGAATTCAGATGCTAGATCAACTCCCAAGCTTTGTCTAGAACCTTCTCCTCAGCCAGGAGTTCCTGAAAATGGCCTCAACAAAATGGGAAAGATGGTATCGGACTTGCAGCTAAGAATAGTAGCCCCACCACAGGCTAGAGTCTTAAAATTCACCTGGTGTATGTATAGCAGTGAGTGTGTGTGTGTGTGTGTGTGTGTGTGTGTGTGTGTGTGTGTTTGTGCATGTGTGCGTGTGCGCCCACCACAGCGCACATGTGGAGGTCAGAGGACAACTTGTAGGACTTGGTTGTCTCCTTCCAGCACGTGGTCCCCAGTGATGAAACTCAGGTCATCAGGTGCAGCTGAGCCATTGTACCACCCCCAAGAGTCGTTTTTGAAGTTTGTATCTCAACTCTTACTAAGTGCATGTGCACATCTGCACACAGCCAGGCTGAGGTCCAGCGGAGTTCTGTGGCTGAAAAACATGGTCCCCAGCTGCTCGAAAAGAGACATTGCTGCTCTCGTGGTGGGGTCGATTAGAAGCCTGCCCAGCTAGGACGGGCCAGGTGGCTCCAGAACTGAGCTGATCATTATTTTCCAGATGGCCAGAGACCAGAGAGGTCTGGAGAGCAGTGGCTGCATTCTCAGCGAGCCAGAGAGTGGATGTTCTCCAAATGTGCTGAGAGTCGGGGTTTGGGGTTCCCGGCTCACACCTGCACTTCCGAAGACCGGGAGACTTTGAGGGCCTCTGTGGAGAGCTCAAGGGGTGGACAGCTCCTCCCTGCCAGATCCCAGTGAAGTCAGGGTCTTCCACCTGGTCAGAGTCCATTTCTTCAGGCTCCTTCCTTCTGCCTGCCCCCAGTTCCGGCTTTGGGGTTGTACTCATTTTCCCAAGGGCCTGCCCTGAGAAAATCCCTCCCAGGGTCCTGGGGAAAGCGCTCTGTCCAGCAGGGGTGTCTGAGGGAAAGGAATCTATGTACACCACGCTCTTTTGTCCGTTTACTTCTCCACGACAAAATTCTATCTCCACAGCTTCGGCTCCATCCTCACGTCCAGCTCCTCTCCTACCTCCTGCCCTGTCATAGACCTAACTCAGCTCTTATGCTTTCAACCTCATCTTCGTCCTCTGTTCCTTCATCCTCCATCTTCCTTCCTTGCTCCTTACCCCTGACTCTGAGAAACTCTGCCTCCTTCTCTTATCCCAGGTCATGGGGCTCTGCCTGGCCAGGAATCCTGGCCACCCTTCACTCCACCTGGATATGCAAAAACCTCCATTGTTCTGAGTCCATTGCTCTGGAATATGGTTTTCCCTGCCTGGGGAAGGGAGATCTGAGCTTCATTTGCACAAGAAACAAAGCTATGTATGCATCTACAGATTGCCTGTCTCCAGGCCATGCAGGGGTGGATTGGCAGCAGGTCTGAGAAGCTGAACTGTTTGCCATATGACCTAGTAGTATATGGGCACATAAGAATTTCATAGCAGAAGACAGCAGATATATTAAAAACTGAATAACACCAAACATTCCTTGATAAACAGCTTCCTCTAGAAAAATGCCTTGACTTTTCTAGGTATAGCTTTAATAAACAGCTGAATCTCTATAATATATTCTTGCGGCCTGCTGCAGAACAGGATTACAAAGCAGATCTCAAGGGTTTGGAGAAGCTGGCGGAGTAAAGACCTTGCTGAGTCTCTGCTCACAGTGAAGTTTTCTCCTGTGATGCAGCTTGTGCTTGGTCCTTGGCCGCAGAGCCACAAGACTGTCTGGGAACAAACCCCAGGCTGCTGTAGTGGGTGTGATTGGACAACAGGAAAGCAAGTTGTCCCCTAGGTTCCTGTATTAACTCTGGGATCCTTTTTGTCTCAAGCCAGTTTCCTAGTGCCCATGGGTGTGACTGAGCCTTCCCTTTGCTCCAGCCTTCTCACACGCACCTTCACCCTTCTCCTTACACTGGTGTTATGGTCATAAGGGGCCCTGGGTCCCAGACCAGGCCTGATGCCTTCTGATGTCACTCATTGTCATTCTGGTGTTTCTGAACACATCTGAAGGAGGAGCATGAGGGACCTGTGCTCATTACTTGGCCTTTCCCCATCATTTTGAAGCAGAAACCAACTTGATCATTTTAGTAAATCTTACTCTTACTCTGTGGCTTGCTGTGTAGCTGGGTGGCCGGCCCCTGATGTTATCCTCTTCCTTCTCTGGCTCTTCCTTCTCTTTCTCCTCCCAGATTTCTCCTTCTATTTATCCTCTCTGCCTGCCAGCCCCGCCTATCCTTTCTCCTGCCTTGCTATTGGTCATTCAGTTCTTTATTAGACCATCAGGTGTTTTAAGACAGGCACAGTAACACAGTGTAGATGTAACAGTCTTATTAAATAAGAAACACAGAGCCAAATGCAGAGTTAAAAGCCCAAGAGGTCAGAGCAGTAGCTAAGAGCTGAGACTAAAACCACCTTACCACCTGCTGCCACTGCTGTCCTTCCCCTGAGAAAGAGAGCTACTTGCTGTGTGTCTGTCTTTTCATTGACTTTCTGTTCTACATTCTTATTGGTTGAAACCCAACCACATGACCTCATCACTGCCTGTCTATACAGACCTCCAGGTCTCTATGGTTGGTATTGAGATTAAAGGTGTGTGTCTCCATGCTGGCTATGTCCTTGAACACACAGACTCTGCCTGCCATGTGATCAGATTAAGGGTGTGTGCTACCACTGCCAGACTTCTGCTTTGGCTTGCTATTAGCTCTGACCCCCAGGCAACTTTATTTATTAACATTCAAATAAAATCACATTTCAGCACAAATAAAATATCACCATTACACAGAGTTAAACAAATGCAACATAAGCAAAAGTAACACACCTTAAAATAATATTCTACAACATTGGTATGCATCTGTACCCTCTCAAAATTTGACAAAAGTAATATTATTAACCTAAACAAATAGCAGTTACTTAATGCCAGTAAATATCCGCACACGAGATTTTCCTATTACATGATTTTTGGTAGCTTTGTATTAATTTTTTTCTTTCTACATTTGTTGTGCATGAGTGTGTGAGTGTTGTAATAGTTTACTGGCAGAAGGTGACCTTGCTGGGTTGGAGCCAAGGGGAACCACAAAGTCACACCATGCAACAGAGCTCTCGTGGAGGTTTACTGCAGAAGGTGCAGAGGTGGCCTCTGAGCAGAGCAGGACAGAGAGGCGAGAGGAGATATAGCACATGCGCATGGGGAGAGCGCTGGACTTTGTGGCTGCAGCAGCTACAATGTCACTGTTAGTATTCTGACCCACCCGTGAAATCCCGCCCCTGGGCGCTGCCCTGCCTCCCGACATAAAAGCCTCATTATAAGGAACCGCCTCCCCTTCCCTTCTCGTCCACCCTGCCGTGAGGTGTGCACCCTCGCCCTCTCCCTCCCCTGTTTCTTTCTTTCTCCCTCTTTCCTTACCTTTCTATCTTTCTATTATAATAAACTCATTTCCACGCGGATGCAGTGCCTGGGGTATGAATGATGTGCCGCTGCCACCGCCGCCATGCCCGAATGGTGTGTCTCCCCCGCTGCCCACTGCTGCCTCTGCCCAGCATCCCCCCCCCCCCCCCCCATGATCATGGCTGCTGCTGTGTCCTACTAGGTTCCTGAGAGCAGGCCAGCGTAAATGCCTGAGTGCTAACAATGTGTATGTGTGGGTATGTATACGCCATGGCGCCTGTGTGGGAGTCAGAGGACTACCCACGGGAGTCGGCTTACCTTCCACCGTAGTAGTACTGGGCATGGGTCAGCGGGACAGGGCTTGTCCAGCGTACACACCGCCTTGGATTCTGTCCCCAGTAATACCAAAGAAAGGAGGAGGAGAAAATGGAGAGATAGACAGGATTTGGTCAGCAAGATGGTTCTGTGCACGTAGGTGCCTGTTGCCAAGCCTGGTGGCCTGAGTCCAATCCTAGGTACTGAAAGGACCAAGCAGATGCCATAACAGGCTGCTCAGTCTTCTCTCAGAGATCAGGCCTCAGTTTCAGTTTCCTGAGACTTAAGCAAGCAGTTTCTGGGAGGGCCATGAACAAAAGACATAGTCCTTGCAGTAGCTCCCTTTCTGCACGTACTCTGACTGCTCAAGGTTCAGCCAGTTGTTTACTGTCTGGGACCCCTCACCAACTTAGATCTATGTGCATGAGTCAAGGACAGAGCCTGGACCACTGAGCCAGCCCCCACAGTCAGTACGTGCTAGGCCAGCCAGCCCCCATGGCGGCTCAAGGACAAAGCCTGGGACTTGTCCTGGACAGCCCCCCAAATGATAATTGTAACCCTCAACCAGTAAATTCAAAGGTTACATACCCTCACCCAATTAAAAGAGAACAGAGACCTTCAGAAATAAAAATAAACCAATCCGAGTTGTACCCGTGCCAAACCCCCAATCCTCCCAACTGCCCTGAAGGGCTTGCGGTTTTTGCCTTTAAATAGCTAGCCTCACAAAGAAAGAGCAACTCCTCCCTGCATCACTGTATTGGGTGTAGGAATGAGGTCCCTGCCTAGGCTTGTATCTACAGAATAAACCTTGCTGTTGCATTCTGGACATCCTCGGTCTTTAGTGGTCTCTTTGGGGTCTCAATCTGGGCATAACAGGTACCATACGCTCCTCTGCTTTCTGAGGCAGGGTCTCAATACGTTGTTGAGGCTGACCCCAAACCCACTGTTGCCCAGGCTGACTTTTCATTTGCAATCCCCTTGCCTCAGCTGCCTAAGTAGCTGGAATGAGAAGCCTGCGCCCCCAGCCCCAGCAATCTGATGTATTTCTTATGAATTGGTAGTTAAATTCACAAGCTGACTTTTTGTTTTTGTTTTTGTTTTTGTTTGTTTGTTTGAGACAGGGTTTCTCTGTGTAGTATAATAAGCCGGCGCCATATTCCCGGCTCCTCTTTGTTCTTCTCTACACACATGTCTCTTCCACAGGACTGGGCACTCGTCTGTCCCTTTCATCTTAATAAAACTCTTGTTAGCGGATTCTGTCGTGTTTCGTGACATTTCCTCGCAGGGTAAGAGCGCCACAAAATAACTAACACATTCTCTCTCTTCCCCTCCCCCCCTCTTCCCCTCCCCAACTAGGTCATCATCTACATTCACGTCTTTTTTTATTTATCGACCTGAAGAGTTAAGTTAGGGTTGCTTTTTGGAGCATGGGTGAGGGGTTAAAGGCTCGTGGACACCTTGCCGGTGACTGCGCCACAGAGCAAAGTGTCTCCCCCTCTGCGGCAACCATCAACTGTCTAGACCTCGGCTAGAGGCAGGCCTCAGGAGTGGCTTCCTACTCCATTGTTGTGTCTGGTGTTTAGTTCACAAGGGTCCATGGAAGAAACAGGGTCACTCTAGGATGATTTTTAGCCTTTACAGCCGCAGGGAAGTCAGTCAGCCTCTGGTGAACTGACTGACTGTAGTTTCCCAAAAGGCATTTTTATTGTTATACAATTTACACCTTTAGCAAGTCAGTTTCTGCATACCAGAACCTCTTATCTAAGTTCCCCAAATAGATGCCAAAGCAATTCCCAGTCACAGGACATCTCAGTTTTCTGAGTCCTCCCACGATCAGGTTTTGCACAAGCTTTGAACCTTTAGGAGACTCTCAGATAAGATTTACACACTTCAAATGGAAGGTACCGCACACAAGAGGTAGCAGTCACAAAAGGCCAATCACAGCCAGGTGCTAACATTCCGGAACCCAGGAGCTGCAAAGCTCTGTGGGAACTCCTGCTGCACCCCACGACAGGATGTTGGTGGGCCAGTAGTGTACAGGTCTGCAGGTGATCAGTGATCGCAGCTGCTGTGAGTTAAGAAGGCATAGCATGTCACGGTAACCCTGCCCTTCCCTCTCCCCATAGTCAAATGAGATTTTCTGATTTATCCACTATGGAAAAGCTCCGCTCCTCACCTTAGTCTTCCTCTCTTAGTTCCTGACTCCTTCACGCACACCCTCACTGAGATCATATGAATAGCCTCCATACTTAAGCTCGAAAGAGCCCACCAAACTCCCCTCTGCAGCTTCAGGAGAGGCAAGACCCAGCAGCGAAGAGGAATTGAGGCGGGTGAGAGAGCTCAGCGGGTAAAGACTGCCACAAACCGACAACCTGCGTCTCTGGGAACAAGCTGGCAGAAGCAAAGAACAGACCCAGCAAGTTGTCTTCTGACCGCCATGTTCTCGCTATGGCTGGGTCCTGGCATGTACACACACACACACACACACACACACACACACACACACACACACACAGAGTTTTGTTTTTGTTTTGAGACAGGGTTTCTCTGTGTAGCCCTGGCTGTCCTGGAACTCACTCTATAGACCATGTTGGCCTCGAACTCACAGAGATCCGCCTGCCTCTGCCTCCCCAGTGCTGGGACTAAAGGCGCGCGCCGCCTGGGAAATTTAGACCTCTCAGTATCACTGTAGCAGGTGATGCTGAAGGTTGGTGGACCGACCTCCCTTAGAGTAGCTTGGTTTAACTGACATTAGAAGCCTGAGTAGAGTTCCTCTCTCAGCCCACCGGGCCCCATGGTCCTCTCAGGGATACGTCTGTATTCAGCTTCTGAATCTTAACCCCCAGATCCTTGGCTCCCTTTAACAGTGTGTTTGCCAGAACTGCTACTTTTGGGGGGATGGTTGGGAATTGTTCATCTAGAATTTCATGCGATGTCCTTACAATTCTAAATTTGGAGACTCTGTTTACACTTTTAATTTTTTTAAAAAATTCTTTCACACTTCCTCAAGTAGGTTCAAAAATAGTATTTGGACCTACATTTTCCTCTTTGTTTCTAGCTCATTAACATCCTTAATCTTTAAGATTCGACCTTTCCCCTCTCCTCCCTCTCCTCCCTCTCTCCCTCTCTCGGGTTTGTCTGTCTGTCTGCCTTCCAAGTGGACCCGGAACTCCCAGACCTCTCCTTCAAGCGCTGGGATCACAGGTACGTGCCCGGCCCGGCATTCCTCCTGGCATCCGTTTTCCCCTTCACCTGTACCTGGGAATCCTAACTGGCCACTGATGACCTCACTCCGCCCACCCAGGGCAGGGCCGCGTGTCTTCCGGCCGCGGTGACGTCACGGGCGGCTGGCGGGCCGGGGGGCCGGGGTGCGGTGGGGCCGTCGGCGCCGTCGGTGAGGTCGCGCGCTGAGGCGGGTACTGGCGGCTGCCACCGGCCTCGACGCCAGCCTCGCCCGCTCGGGAGCCCGGCCGCCGAAGGGACGCTGTAGGCGGGGCTGTCTCAGGCAGAAGGCCTGCAAACGGTACCCAGGTTTCTGGAATAACCCTGGATAGTGAGCAGCTGTGAAAAACCATGTTTTTACGGGGGGTGTGGCAACCCAGGACAGCAGAGGCAGGAGGATTTCTCATGTGCCAGGCCAGCTTGATCTACATAGGGAGTTCTAGGACAGCTACAGCTACTCAGTGAGACCCTGTCTCAAAATAAGTAGACTCACTCATTTAATTCCAGCACTCGGGAGGCAGAGGCAGGTGGATTGCTGGGAGTTAGAGGCCATCCTAGCTTACGCAGCAGGTTCTGGGACAGCCAGAGCTACATAGAGAGATCCTGTCTCATGAAACAAAATAATAAGTAAATATGGCATAGGAAAATACTCATGATAGACTAGAAGAAAAATGTGTGGAATTTATGAGAAATTCATATAGTACATATAGAGATATTAATACATAGGTTATATCCTGTGTATAATAATATCCACATATACTGTAACAAAAGTTTCTCCAGTCTCAGTGTTACAAGATAAAAAGGTCATGTGATATAAGTTTGTAAGTTTAGCTGTGTCTCCTTCCAAAACCTAAAGGAGCAAACATTTCACGTCAAGGATTTGCCAGGGTTTCTTGTTTCGTTTTGTACTCTTGCGACAAAGTCTCACTGTGTAGCCCAGGTTGGCCTCGAACTCTTGATCCCTCTGGAGTTGGGGTATGATGGGGTGCCACCACACCCAGCTTGAACTAGTTAAAACTGACACCTCAGATGTCAACCAGCAAACTGGAGAGATAGTTTAGCAGCTAAGAGATGCTGTTCACAGCATCCACACAGGCATAGGCAGTCTCAGCAGCCTGTAATTCAGCTCCCGAGATCTGACGCCCTCTTCTGGCCTCCACAGGCATTTATACTCATGGACACCCACCACCCCCACACAGCTAAAAAAAAAAATCAACCAGGAGGTATCCCACCTAGCAAACAGCACTCTCCCTTCTCAAGTTCAAAACTTGCTGGGTGGCTCCTGCTCTGTTCCCAAAGAGAATGCTGCCTGCACTCTGCCTACAGAAGAGGCCCAAAGGCTTTTCCTAGGGAGAGAAGCAGCCTGGGAGCTGCCATCCCAGGACCATGGCAAGGCACGTCCCTGTCTACCGCTGTGCATGCATGTAAACTAGGACGGTCGCCCTCTGGCACTGGAAGGGCGTTAATGTGCAAAGTCTTCAAACCCTACTGGAGAGGTAAAGTGCTCACTGTGGGGGCGTGAGGACCTGAGTTTAGTGCCCAGCGTCTGCATAAAAGCCTAGTGTGGAGGCACAGGGCAGCATCTGTAATCCCAGTGAAGGGCAGGTAGAGACATGGATCCCCAGAGGTCACTGACTAGCCAGTTTAGCCAAATATGAACACTAGGCTCAGTGCTGGACTTGTCGGAGAAAGTAAGATGGAGCATGATTGAGGAAGACGTGGTATTGAACTCTGACCTCTACATACACGCACACACACACACACACACACACACACACACACACACACACAAAATAATAAAATAAAATTAATTAATTAAACATCCCCACATCCCATCCCCAAAGGAGTGCTTTCTGCCCGTCCACTTCCCTGTGTCTCTCTGGACACTGGTTCTACCCTAAAGTCTGCTGTTTTTGGTGACCTTAAGACCCCTTTAGGAGTTGAGCCATGGACCAACATCTCAAAGCATCTCCCAAGGAAGAGCATGCGGAGGAAGAGTCCACATCCAGCAAGAGGAGCACCAACCCTATACCCCTGTCCTGGGGCTTCAAGACCAAAAAGATCCGAATTACCAAAATCCCGAACCACTTCCAGGCACAGAAGGCAGAGAACATCCTGATCTTGGTGTCCTTTTCCATCGGGCTCGGCAGCATGTGGCGCTTCCCTTACCTGTGCCACCAGAATGGAGGCGGTGAGGCCAGGGCCTGTGCTGTGAGGTTGAGGAAGGGGTCAAGGCCTCCAGGGCGGAATGGGAGGGGCCAGGGGCCCCCAGCTGCCTGAGCAAGGCCCTCCCCACCCCCCGCAGGCAGCTTTCTGCTGGTGTACCTCCTCCTCCTGCTGCTGGTGGGGATCCCCCTCCTGTACATGGAGATGATCATCGGAGAGTGGCTGTGTGTGGACAACATCCGGGCCTGGAAGCAGCTGGTCCCCTGGCTCAGTGGTTTGGGCTACTCCAGCGTACTGGTAGGTGGGGGCTGGCAGCCCGAAGTTCCCGGTGCCTGGTCTCCTTTGCTTTGCCCCTCAGGCCCACCTTGTTCTCCCCAGGCTTGTGTCTTGGTGAGCTTGTACAACAGTGTCCTGATCTCCTGGAGCCTCATCTACCTTGGCCAGTCCTTTGTTTATCCTCCACCGTGGACATATTGCCCCGTGGTGGGAAACGTCAGTCTGATTGGTGAGGAGAGGGACCGGGAGATGGGTTGGCTGAGATGCAAGAGTTACAGGAGGTACCATGTGAGGTGGCCCCTAAGTATCTGGATCTCCCCCCCCCCACAGACCTCTCCTGCCTTCGGACAGTGCCCCACCAGTATTTCTGGTATCACACCACCCTCCAAGCCTCCAACCAAATGGAAGAAGGGATTGGGGTGCTGGTCCTGAACATCACCCTGTGTCTCTTGGCCACCTGGACCTTCCTGTGTGTCATCATGATCTTTAGGATAAAGATTTCAGTGCCAGTAAGTGCCCCAATGGCCACCTTCCTGCTGAGCCTCAGGGCATCCAAGTGTTCAGAGGACAGGTTCATGTATAGCCACCAGCGTCCCCAGCAAGGGTCCCAGGGAAGAGGCCATAGGCACCTCAAGGAAGCTGTTGACATGACTCTCTGGTCACCACCCCTCACATCCACATCAGTGCACAGAACTTGGCCCATCAATCCTATCTCCTAGGTTCACCCTGGGCCCTGGCCTGCACCTCCCTGGCCTCCACCATATGCGTGGTAATCTGCAGAGCTGATTTCCTTTCTAGTGCCCTTCTCTAGTGTGTGAGGTGCCTGTGGCTGCCCCATCTCCACACTCTGGTCTCTGCGTCCATGTGAACATCCGGATGCCCTCCAGCATCCCTGGGGGCCCAGCACACTAACCCCGACACCAGGCCTGCAGATACGGACTCCACTAGGACTCTCGGGCCCAGAGTGGAAGGGCCTCTCTCACATTCCTCTTCTCATCAGACACCCTGACGAGGAGCAGCTTTCCTGAGGAAGCTTGAGGGTGTGCAGTCCTCTGTGGAGGGGAAGGTGTGGCAGCATGTGACCCCACGTGCTAGGCACTCAGGGCTGGGGATCTGCACATCCTCGGCTCTCCACAGAACAGGAGGCCGAGTAGGCTACACACTAGTGCTCAGATGGTTTCTCCTCTTCCCTCTTTTACTCCATCCATGTCCAAAGGGTGTTGGCACGTACATTCAAGGTAGGTCTTTCCCTCTCAACTGATCCTCTCTGACAGAGCTCCACAGACACACCCAGAGGCATGCTCCACCTCCAGAATGCTTCTAAGTCCAGTCAGGCTGATAGTGGAGGTTAGTCTTCACAGCCTGCGGAGTAAGAAGCATGGCCAGACAGTGGTGGCACCCACCTTTGATCCCAACCCTTGGAAGACAGAGACAAGTGAATCTCTGAGTTCGAGGCCAGCCTGGTCTACAGAGTGAGTTCCAGTATGTCCAGTGCTACATAGGAAACCCTGCTTTGAAAAACAAACAAACAAACAAACAAACAAACAAAGACACAAGCATGAGGGCCTGAGTTTTATCTCCAGCACCCATGTAAAAAAAACAGGCCTAAAGGCACGCTTGGAATCCCAGGACCGGGTGTGGAGATGGGAGACTGGCAGCAGCCTTCTCTAGTCGGGGCAGTGAGACCTGTCCCAGAAAACAAGCTGGACAGCACGAGGGGATGGCGTTTGCCGGGCCAGGACTGTGTGGCAGGACTTCGAAGTAAAGGAGGGGAGGGGAAGAAACCTAAGGACTTTGGAGACAGGAACACGATTCTGTGTGGTTTGGGGGCATGGGTGGCATTGGGGCGGGTACTGGGAGGCTCCTGTCGTGACCTTTCGTCTGTGCAGGGGAGTATGCACAAGCTTGTGCAGGCCGGAGGTCAACCTTGAGTGTCCGTCCTCAGGCAATGGCACCTTGATCGTCTCCCACTGACCCATTCCCTCTCCAAGCCGCTGACACCCCCCTCTTCACGGCGTCCTGCCGACCCTCAGCCCTGCTAATGTTCTCTCTGTCTCCCCCTTCCTGCTTCTCTTGACCGACCCGGGTAGATGCGGATTTTCTCCATAGTCTTCCCCTACGTCCTCCTCTTCTGCTTCTTCCTCCGAAGTCTCTTCCTACAAGGTGCCATGGCCAGCCTCAGGCGCCTAGTGACCGCAGAGGTGAGTCCTCTACCTCACTTCGCCAGGCCTCCCGGGTCCATCCCTCGCTACAGCATCCCTCTCTCCTCCCAGCCTGCACCCTCACCTCCGCCAGCTCCTTGGTGACCTCACCTGAGAATCCTCTCTCTCCCACAGCTCTCTAGCTTGTTATCCCTGGACATGTGGCGTCAGGCTGGAGGCCATGTGCTCTACTCCCTCGGCCTTGGCATGGGCACCATCATCACCTTCTCTTCCTCCCAGAATAGAGGTGACAATTATATCAAGCTGGCCTCCTTTATGGCCGCGGCCAACCTGGCGACTTCATTGCTGAGCACGTCCATCATCTTCCTGGTGCTGGGGTTCTGGACCACAACCAGCGGCTCCAGCTGTGTTGAGAAGTGAGTGGCACACCCGGCAATGAGTAGCAGAGGCCTTCCCACCTCAGCTACCCTCCAGTGCCACAGTCCTGTAAGCCAGACCCTTCCATTGGAACCGACTTCACCTTTTCCTCAGAGTAAACAACCCAAAGAGGGAACCCACCAATGCCCAGTGCCTAACGGAAGAAAACACTTTCAGAAATTGCCAGTGAAGCTAAGGAACATTTCCAGATTGCTTATTTAACCAGAAGGCTGCTGTCACAGCTTGCCTCCACGCAGGCAGCAGCCATTGGCGTGGACTGTGTGTGTGAGCTTCGAAGGGCTAAGTGTTGGCGAGCAGTCCAGGTGCTCTGCTTGCTGGTCCTGGGTGTGGCCCAGGCTTTTGTCTGTTTGTTTGTTTTTGGAGACAGGGTCTCACTGTCTATCCGAAGCTGGCCTGTACTTCACTCTGTAGACCAGACTGGCCTCATATTCATAGAGATCCACTTGCCTCTGCCTCTCAAGTGCTGGGATTAAAGGAGCATGCCAGGACAAGAGAGATTGCTTAGTGGTTAAGAACACTGGCAGCAGCCGGGCGGTGGTGGCGCACGCCTTTAATCCCAGCACTTGGGAGGCAGAGGCAGGCGGATCTCTGAGTTTGAAGACAGCTTGGTCTATAGAGCGAGATCCAGGACAGCCAGGGCTACACAGAGAATCCCTGTCTTGGAAAACAAAAACCAAACCAAACTAAAAGTCAAACAAACAAAAAGAACACTGGCTGCTCTTCAGAGGACCTGAGTTCAATACTCAGTACCCACATGGTGACTCACAACCATCTATAATTCCAGCCCGGGGGATCCAACACCCTCTTCTGGCCTCTGAGGGCACTGCCCACACAAAGTAGACACACACACACATGCAAGTAAAACACCCATACACACAAAATAATAAAAGTATGTGCCGCCACCATGGGCACAGAACTGGAATTTGTTTTGTATACACCGATTTTCTGATACACTTTTAATTATTTTATTTTTTTAGACATTGTCACATAATTTTCCCCGCCCTTCCTTCTAAACCTTCCCATGAGCCTCTCCTTGCTCTTTTTCAAATCCATAGTCTCTTGTTTTCATTAATTGTTGTAACAGTCACAGATCTTGAGCAGCTCAAAGTTTTCCTTCCGATTAGGATGTCACGGGCAGGAAGGTCAGGGTTAGCAGAACGTTCGTTTGCTTGCTTGGTGCACAATTGGTGCACATCTAAGCACGCATGTGGAGGTCAGAGCACAACTTTGTGCGCTCTCTCTGTCTCTGTCCGTCGTCCCCCCCCCCCCGTCCCCCCGTGATTCAGAGAGCAAACTCCAGTTGGTATGGCAAGTGATCTGTCCACTGAACTATCTCATGGGCTTAACTTTTTTGACTTGTTTTGTTTTTCGAGATAGTGTTTCTCTGTGTAGCCTTGGCTGTCCTGGAACTCTCTATGTAGACCAGGCTGGCCTCGAACTCAGAGATCCACCTGTCCCTGCTTCCTGAGGGCTGGGATTAAAGGTGTGTGACACCACTACCTGTCTTTTTTTTTTTTAAGGCAGGGTCTCATGTTGCCGAAGTTGGCCTTGACCTCTCTGTGTAGCTGAGGATGACTTTGAACTTGTGACCCCCTCTCTTGGCCTCCTGAGCTGAGATGACAGGCAGGTCCACAATAGCAAGCTTGTATCTGAGAAACAGAAAGTAAAACCCAGTGAGGCCACACCGCCATGCCTGCCGGGATTACAGTTGCCTAAGTGAGAGCCAGTGTGCACGGGAAGCTACGGGAAGCCTTGTGCTTTGTTGGTGGATGCGCGAAACAATTCCACTGTCTTTGGAGACAGGTACTTCTCAAAGTCAAATCACCTGCCCTGCCACTCCTGCCCACTGCCACTGCTCACCTAGTGACAGACATCTGAGTCTCAGCTTTGTTCACGGTGACCTAAGCGGTGACTGACATTGTCTCCCAGTAGGCAGGTGTGTAATTGCAATCTGAAACCCTAGCAAGAAGATTTCATTTAAAAAAATTGGCCTAGCCATCAACTAATGGAGTACTAGGTACCAGTGAAAAGGACGTGGCTGCTGCAGTTTCTGGTCAGGGGTTCTATTGCTGGGAAGAGACACCATGACCATGGCAACTCTTGTAAGAACAAAACAAACAAACCCATTTAATTGGGGTGGCTCACTCACAGTTTCAGAGGGTCAGTCATTATCGTCATGACGGGGAGCATGGCGGCATGCAGGCAGAGGCGGTGCTGGAGCTGAGCACGCTACTCCTTGACCGGAAGGCAGCAGGAAGTCTACTTGTCTTGTGGTGTCACGCTGAGGGAAGCTTGAGCAAAAGAGACCTCAAAGCCCGCCCCCACAGGAACACACTTCCTCCAACAATGCCACACCTCCTAATAGTACCACTCCCCATGAGATTATGGGGGCCAATTACATTCAAACTCCCACAAACACTCCCCAAAGTTGTATATTGATGCTATTTGGAGGCAGATGTTTGAGAGTGTCAATTAAAATCAGAAGAGGTCACTAGGATGGGATTCTCATGATACATGTGGTTTTATAAGAAAAGGATGTAATCTGGACAGTGGTGGCTCACACCTTTAATCCCAGCATTTAGGAGGCAGAGGCAGGTGGACCTCTCTGAGTTCAATGCCAGCCTGGTCTACAGAGCGAGATCCAGGACAGTCAGGGCTACACAGAGAAACCCTGCCTGGAAAAAAACAAAACAAAACAAAACAAAAAAAAAAAGAGGAAATTATGGCTCAGTTATCAATGGTTCTCAACCTTCCTAATGCTGCAACCTTTTAATACAGTTCTTCATTTTGTGCTGACCCCCAACCATAAAATCATTTTCATTGACTTCATAACTGTAATTATGCTACTTTTATGAATTCTAATATAAATATTTGTGTTTTCCAATGGTCTTAGGTGACCTCTGTGAAAGGTCATTTGGCGCCGCCCCCCAAAGGGGTTGTGATCCCCAAGTTGAGAACCCCTGGCTCAGTAGTTAGGAATGATGGCTGCTTTCCCAGAGGACCAGGGTTTGAGTCTAACACCTACCTGGTGGCTTTCAACCCTCTGTAACTCCATTACCAGGGCATCCAACACCCTCGGCTCACCTTAGGCACCAGGCATGTCCATGATGCACAGCCATACATGCAGGCAAAACACCCATACACATAAAAATTAGAATTTATTACTATGTTCATTTAAAAATAAATTAAAAATTGCTGTGCAGAGTGGCACATGCCTTTAATCCCAGACTCGGGAGGCAAAAGCAGGCAGATCTTTGTGAGTCCCAGGCCAGTCACGGATCCATACTGAGACTCTGTAGATTTTCCAAGAATATTATTTCTTTGTCTCTGTCTGTGCCTGTGTGAGTTCAGGGCACTACCTGCATGCTTGGCCCAGGCAAGCCAGCAGAGGGCACTGGAGCCCCCAGCTGGACTTGGAAAGGGCTGCGAGCGTCAGGTGTCCTTCGCAAAGGCAGCGGGCGCTCTGAACTGCTGGGCCACTGGTTTCTTTCCTTTTCATCTTTTTTAAGCTAAAGGCAAAAAAGCCAGTGTTGGTGGCGTTGGTTTCAACCCCAGCACTGGGGAGGCAGAGACAAGTGGATCTCTGAGTTCAGAGTGAGTTCCAGGACAGCCAGGGCTACACAAAGAAACCCTGTCTCAACAAAAACAACACAAAGAATGCCACACACACACATACACAAAAGATAAGGCCCCCAACCGCGGACTTCCAGACAATCTCACCACACTTGGTCCTCATTCTCCTTTTTGGCGATGGCTAACGAACCAGTCTTTTCTACCTGTCTTCTTTTCTCTCCCTACCCTATCAGAAATGTCTCCAATCTGATCAGGATGATAGACGAAGGTGTGCTACCCCAGACCTCCTGGCTTCCCAAAGACATCATCCACAAACCGCCACAGGAATACCTGAACTGGGTCAGCCAGCTCCCCAGGAACCTCCAGAAAGAGGTGGTGCATTTGTCCCTGCCCTGCAGTATCCTGGTGCAGGAGAAGGTGCGTCTGTCACGGAGGCCAGCCTGGCAGCCTCACGGCGGCCAATAGTGCCAGTCATGGCTCTACCACCACATCTGTGTGCCAAGGCTCACATCAGGGTGGGGGGGCAAGACCATGAAGACCACACAGCCAAGGAGGGCCAACTTTCAACACTTTTACCTTCAGTTTCCATGCTAAGTGTCTGTCTCTACCCATGGCAGACATTACTAGTCAAGTCTGATACCAACCCCATCCCATCCAGACACTGCACTGCCTCAGAGCCCTTCTCCCCACAGGTCATGGAGAGCCCGGGCCTGGCATACGTGATCTTCTCTCAAGTCGCCTCATTGTTTCCCGGTTCCTCTTTCTGGGCCGTCATGTTTTTCATGGTTCTGGTCATCACAGGTCTGGGCACCATGCTAATGCTCCTGGAGGGCATCGTGCTTCCCATGCAGAACAACATCCCCACCTTCACAAAGTATCCCAAGCTGGTCCCAGGTACAAAAGCCCTGCCCTGCAACCTGCCCCGTACCCACCTCACCCCCAGCACCCAGGGTTCACGTGGACCCCACCTCACAAACCCCAATGTAGCTCCATCCACCTCCACCCTTAGTGGTTGTCTGCTTGGGAGGACTTCTGGGCAGCATCGTCTTCACCAGCCGCCCCGGGAGCTACATGGTGTTGCTGTTCGATGACCACCTGGTCCCCATGGTCCTCGTCACCATTGTGGTGTTCCAGAACCTTTCTCTGGCTTGGGTCTATGGAATCAGGAGGTGATTTCCAATCCCGGGGGAGTTGCTTACCTATCAAATCCATCCCAGGCCTTCGGGGTGCACAGGCACTCCATGGGAGTCGAGGTCCTCAGAGAGCAGGCAGACCCCACAGGAAGACGCAGTCTCAGCACACTGAAGGCCAGGGGCTGTGGTGGTACAGTCCCGTGGACTGAATTATTCTCATGGGATACCAAAACACGGCCCAGAGCCAGGGAGGGCCTGGTCCCCCACCCCAAACATCAGGAGTTTCTGAGAGAGCCAGAGATGGAAGGTCTACCTATGCCCAGGGCATCATGTCCTGAGTGTCACCTCCTTCCTTCATCCAGGTTTAGGGCTGAGATGTTTGGCCAGCTGGGCCGCCTGGTGTGGGCGCCCTTCACCTTCCTGTGGAGCTACGTGACATTGCCCACACTGCTTTCTCTGTTCATCATCTACTTCCTGAATCTCTATCACAGGGAACCCCTCAATTATATCGCCTGGAATAACAGTATGGTACGGCCCTGCCCATGGGAACCTGGAGGCCGGGCACCCCACCCTGTATCTCCTACCCTCAGGGACCTAGAGACACCAAACCCCAATCACATAGACTCAGCCCCCCCCCCCATCCTGCATCTCTTATCCCCGGGGACTTGGGGAACCCTGCACCCTGAGCACTCAGACTGAGCCCTCACCTGAATCTCCTGCCCCGGGGATCTGGGGACACTGCACCCAGACTAAGCCCTTCCCCTGTGGTCTACTGTCCCTGTTCCCAGGGCCAGGAAGTGAAGCAGCCTTACCAGAAGATAGTCCTGAGCTGGGTCACCTTCCTCAGTATCCTGGCACTTCTGCCTATTCCCGTGCCAACACTGTACCACTGGTGGTACCTGGATGACCACATTATCTGCGAGATCGTAGAAGAAGAGCCTTCATCCTCTAAAAAGACAGAAAATATATTCAACGTGGCCAACCAGTGGCCTGCACACTCCCAGAGAAGACTCACCTTCAGAGCCCAGGACAAAAGCCAGACTCTACTCCTAGGCAAGATTCCTGGAGAGACCTTCTTCCTTAGTACCCTCAACCCTGTTGGCAAAATGGGAACAGGTTCATCCTTACCTATCCCCGAGGCACCAGAGCTCATGACCCTCGCAGCAAGTGATCTGGACTTCCACAGCGCTGGACAGAAGTGACAGGCATCTCGAGGCTTCTGCAGTGACCACGTCACCTGTTTTCAGTAATTGGTGATGTGCACCAAGCTAGTACCTGCCTCACCAAAGCAGAAGATGGATTTGCAGAAACCCAGTCCAAACTCTTGTGAGGGCCCTCACTGGGCCTCACAGGCACGGTCGACCTCAGAAGCCCGTCTTCCAGCAGTCTGGATGCTGTGCCCAAGGCCCCCTGACTCTCTGTGATAGGGACACAATTTTAGTGTGCCCATATGGATGTCCAGCACAGCCCCAGTTCCTAAGAGACACAGAGCCCCCTCTATCCCTGTGGAACCATCATGCCTGGGAGCGGTGTAGCTGACCTCCCAGGGACGATGGTCTCAGATGGTGCCAAGATAGCAATGTTGTCTGTCAATAAATGAGGTAGTGGACTACACATACCAGCTGTGGGCACAGAGCTCTCTCTCTCTCTCATACACACACACACACACACACACACACACACACACACACACACACACACGTACTTCGCACAGTAGCCTGGGGACCTGGAACCCTCCGGCTGTGTGGACACAAGTCCTAAGCAGCCCACCCATGAGGAAGGTGCAGGACGTACTACCTTCCAAGGTATAAGCTGATATCGACCACCATGCTGGCCCCCAGGACCGAGTCTGCCCAACAGGCCACGTCACGGCTCTCACTGAGAAGGCAAGGCACTAGAACCACACCTGGCATACGACCGAACCTCCATGAGCACTCAGTTCATGATGGGAGAAGAGCCTAGTACTCAGCAGCTTCCAAGCCATAGGCCTTTCCCTAGCAACCAAAGGCTCTGGCCCATCTCTATCCACCGGTTTACATTGTCTGTTCATCCCACAGGTCTCTGAATGGTCCTTATCACACAGGAGACATCCACACAGGAGACATACACACACACTAAAAACTCATGCCATAAACACACATTTTATTATTGAGTTAAAATAGTGAAAAACAAGACACCCAAATTTCTCTTTTTTTTTTTGAAAAATTTTACATGAGTGCTTTGTTGGCATGTGCACCACATACATGAGCCATGTGAGCACTCGGTTCCCTCGAGAATCGTGGATTTCAGAAGAGGGCATTGTGTTGTTCTCTTTACTCTTTGGTCTTTGGTCTTGGGGGCCCACCACTCAGATTTCAAATAAATCACACACACAGAGGCTTATTTCTTATAAATGCCCAGCCTTAGCTTGGCTTGTTTCTTGCCAGCTTTACTTAACTTTAAATTATTCCATCCACCTTTTGCCTCTGGGCTTTTTCCTTTTCTTATTTCTGTAAATCTTACTCTGTCTGGCTGTGTGGCTGGCCTCTTGAATCCCTTTCCTCCTCTAGCTCTTTGATCTCCCATCCCGGATTTTTCCTTCCATTTATTCTCTCTGCCTGCCAGCTCCATCTATTCTTTCTCCTGCCTCACTATTGGCCGTTCAGTGTTTTAGACAGTTAAAGTAACACAGACAGCTTTACAAAGTTAAACAAATGCAACATAAAAGAATGCAACACATCTTTGCATCTTTAAAACAAATGTCCTACAGCATAAACAAATGTAACACATTTTAAAATAATATTCCACAACAGCATTGGATCCCCTGGAACTTGAGTTACAGGTGTTTGTGAGCTGCCATATGTATGCTGAGAGCCATATTCTTAGAAGAGCAGCCAGTGCCCTTAACTGATGGGCTATCTCTCCAGTTTCTAGAGTTCTTGAATGGTAAACCTGACTTTGGAATGTTTTTCACTCATTTAAGTGAAGGTGTCTAATACACTGTGATGTCCCTCCAGCCAAACAGTGACACTCAGAGAGATCCTGAAAGCGCTCAGTACTGCATTCCCTGAAGCCTGCTGGGAATCGGGAATAGAATAGGGCATCTAATTTTACCTGAGAGGCACCACCACACAAGCCCAGACAGTTGTTTTTCTTCTTTCTTTCTTTCTTTCTTTCTTTCTTTCTTTCTTTCTTTCTTTCTTTCTTTCTTTCTTTCTTTCTTTTTCTTTCTTTCTTTTTCTTTCTTTCTTCCTTCCTTCTTTTTCTTCTTTCTTTCTCTTTCTCTTTTTCTTTTTCTCTCTTCTTTCTTTCTTTTCCTTCCTTCCTTCCTTTCTTTCTTTTTCTTTCTTCTTTCTCTCTCTCTTTTTCTTTTTCTTTTTTTTTCTTGTTAGGTTTTTGGAGACAGGGTTTCTCTGTGTAACTGTCCTGACTGTCCTGGAACTCACTCTGTAGACCAGGCTGGCTTCCAACTCACCGAGATCTGCCTGCCTCTGCCTCCCTAGTGCTGGGATTAAAGGTATGTGCCACCACCGCCCAGCTACCAAACAGGAATTCTAAGGAATATGTAGTCCGACCTCCACGATATCAGTGCTATGGGGGATGGCTGAGAACTGGCACAAATTTGACCCTGGATTGGATCCCAGACTGGGGACAGTATCTTGTTTTGTTGGTTTTTGTTTGTTTTAAGATAGCATCTCACTATGTAGCTTTTGCTGTTCTGAACTCACTATGTAGCCCAGGCTAACCTTTAACTTATAAAGATCCACCTGCCTCTGCCTCCCAAGTGGTGGGACTAAAGGTGTGCACCACCACACCTGGCATAGAACAATGTTTTTTTTTTATTTGGCTTGCTTGCTTGTTTAATGTAAAAAAGAGCTATTGTGGTACCTAAGAGTGCTGTTGGAATATTCCTGTGTCCACCCGGCTCCTGCAGCCCTCAGACCCAAGTAAACACACAGAGACTTATATTATTTACAAACTGTATGGCCTAATGGCTCAGGCTTCTTGCTAACTGTTCTTATATCTTAAATTAACCCATTTCTATTCATCTATAAGTTGCCACGTGGCTCATGGCTTACCATTACCTTAACATGTTGCTTCTCATCACCGTGGCTGGCAGCGTCTCCCTGCCTCAGCCTTCCACTTCCCAGAATTCTCCTCCCTCTTTGTCCTGCCTATGCTTTATGCCTGGCTACCGGCCAATCAGCATTTTATTTATTAATCAATCATCCACAGCATAAGAAAAATGACTGGGATCTGTAAATTAGAAGTAGGTCAAGATTAAGTTCATGGGGCTGGAGAGCTGGCTGAGCAGTTAAGAGCACTTGCTGCCTTTGCAAAGGACTAGAGTTTGGTTCACAGCACCCACACTGAGTGACTCACAATTGCCTGTAACTCCAGCTCCAGGCACTATTTCCTAGTTTGCTTTCTGTTGCTTAATAAACACCATGACCAAAAACAACTTCAGAAGGACAGGGCTTCTTCCAGTGTACAGGTTAGAGTCCATCAGGAAGGGAAGCCAGGCAGGAGATTGAGCAGGAACTATGGAGGGACAGTGCTTAGCAGCTTGCTCCCCTGGCCTCCTCCTCTAGCTTTCTCATTGTTGTGGTAGCACTGGCGCTACCACCACCCATTCACTATGTCCAAGCGAGGGGCTGTGGATCAAAAAATAGAGACAAAAGACAGCATGTCATTTACCCTAGCAGAATGCCTAATGCCGTTTATTGAAAGAGGGAGGAAATCTTAAATACAGGCTTACAGCACAATGGGAGAACCCCAGAGGGCAGAAGTTTGCTCTCAATGTTCTATATTCTTGCATCTAAGCTGTTTACACCAAATGCAAGATACACAAAGAACCTCTGGTGAGAATTCAGCATAGGGAGGACATCTGGTCAAGGTCAGCAAGCAAGGCAACAGCTACCCAAAATGGGGGGGCCAGGGCCCTACAGGTCCCCCCCTTTTACTGAAAAATGAGCTTCTGACTTAGGTTGCGTGGAACATCAGCAGGTCACATTACCTGTCATGGAAATGCCTGCCCAGGCCACACAGGCGCTCTGTCTTAGGTTGATGAGTGCCCCCCAGGCATTACCCATCTCTGAATACTCATTATCATACAAGTTCAATTGTGTGTGAGCTGCAGAGTTAACTGCTGCCAAAGATTTCAAAGTGGTGCTGGGCTTGCAGTCTGTATGTTCGACACAGAAAAGACCAACAGAAGTCCTATCCCACCCATAGCCAGGAGGCTAAAGGCAATTGAGCCATTCCCTTCCTTAACGAGCCTTACTGCAAATTGGAGTCATCGTAAGATGGTATCCCAAAAGCAAGTGGAACTTGAGTTTTATAAATTTTATAACTTTCAAAGCCAATTGAAATGTATATAACTACTGAATTAAATTTATCATGCCCAATAGAATGAAAGATTAACTAACTGGTAGCTACTTTTGCTGCCAGGGTCTCCATTGTGCTAACTGTAGTAAGCAATTATGAAATAGCAATCCCAGAAACAGTAGCAGCAGTGACCACCACTGCTATAACAGCAACAATGGCAGCAGCAATGTCAAATTCTGTTCTGGAGCTTGTAAGCATCCACTGGCATGGACACAACTCCAGGAACACGAACCACCAAGGCCCATTTTTCTTGATCCCAGCACAACTTAAGCTGGCAGCTCTGCAAAAGAACAACTAAGAACCATAAAGAAAAAACAGACAGCACACAAGGAGCAGGACTAGTGTTCTCAATAATGGCTACACTCAGGCTCACAAATTTTAAGATATCTTCAAAAGAGGCTAGATGAATTTCAGGAGGCCAATAAATGTTGCACAGAGCCACTCCTGAAAACTAGGTACTACACCAGCTTGAAGAGAATTGCGAAAATGAAAAGGCTTAGCTGGCATGTTACTGTTGGAGGTCAGTGACCTTCAGGGTTATCCTTAATCTCCAAGGTGTCTGGGTGACATGTTCTCAACATTTTTGAAAAAAGTTACTGTACATTACCTTCTGAAGAATCCAACCGCATGGCTATAGTTCCTAGGCTTACATTAATGCTTGCCAAGGCTGGTCGTATTGGGCTCTCAATCCCCATTGGCATCAGAAGGGGAGAGTTCTTCACGAAGGCCCAATAGGTCTCTGCCATGTTAGGATTCAGCAGCAGCCACAGGGCACACACAGTGCTCAGGAACCCAAAGAGGCACCTCATTCTCCTGCAGAAAGACACAAACAGATCCCTGGGCCCACACCAACACCAGATTGGGTCCCCTCCAAGTGCCAGTAGAAAGATCCTTCCATCGCACCAGAGGATGATTTGCAACAGGAGCCCTCCAGTGCTTATCTGCAGCGGATGCTCCAGCAGAATCCACCGATAAAAAATTTAAAATATATAAAACAAGGGAAAGAATAGAATGTGGAGAGGAGAGATGAGCCCCTAGCTCTCTCCTTTTTACTTCAGCAAAATGTGTTTTAAGGTATGATAGCCTGCCTTTTGAGGATTATAATACCAGTCTTATTAATAATAGAAAAATCTTGGCAGAATTTTGAAAATCCCATACTGCTGTAGGCAGGACCATTATCAGTTTTTATGCATTTTGGCACTCCCATATAAGGAAAGGCATGAAAACAATGATTCTTTACATCTTTAACCTTCTCACCTGAATGGGCAGAGGCAAAAATTAGGGAGGAATATGTATCAATAGACACATGGACATATTGTAATTTTCCAAAGGAAGGCACGTGTGTGACATCCATCTGCTACACATGATTAGGTAAAAGTCCTCGGGATTAACTCCCAAATGAGGAACAGGTAAAAATTCAACACAAATAGGACATGATTTAACTATCTGGATGGCTTGTTCCCGGGTTATGCCTGTATGATGATGGAGAGATCCAGCATTAAGATGATAACATTGATGCAACTGAGTAGCCTTATCAAAGGCAGAACAGACTAATGTGACAGCCATACGAGTAATGGCGTCAGCCCTCTGATTACCTTCACTTAGAGGTCCAGGCAATTGGGTATGAGCTCTAATATGGCCCACATAAAGGTTATGTGAGCAGGACCATGTGAGTCCTTGCACTTGCAATAAATATTCATGAGTGGGAGAAATGGATGGTATGTAGGCATAATGGCATGTGCCACATATTGGCTATCAGTATAAATATTTACCATACTAATCAGAAAACATCTGTAAGGCAAGCAACAGCGCCTGTACCTCTGCCATCTGGGCACAAGTGCCCTGGACTTTCATTCTCTTTACTATGTTACCAGAAACCACCACAGCAAAACCACATGAAGTGCCATCAGTATATACCACGCGGGCCTGAGAATAGGAGTCATCTGTACTATTTTGGGAAATATAACAGGAAGCAATTTAAAAATTGCACACATCACTGGAGGGGTAGTGAGTATCAAACTGACCCTGCATGGAGCATGTCAATATGGCCCAATCATTATCTTTAGCTTGCAACCATGCTATTTGAGACTGGGTGTATGTGGTCACCACAATATCTGGCTCCTTACTAAAAGTTTGAACACTGATCTTGATTCCCTTAAATGTAATCTGAGCAACAGCCTAAGGATAAGGAGTAATGGTTTTCACTGGAGAAGCTGGGAAATGTACCCATAGAAAAGGACCTGTTTGCCAAAACACTCCAGTAGGTGAATGGGAAAAACAAAATATTCATGACCTAAATAATGATAGGGAAAGGATACCTGTACCTTTTCTGGGGCTGTTTGTAAATTAGCCAGGCTAAGAACCTCTTGTAATTTAGAAAAGCCATCAAAAACAAGTTTTTTATCTTTAGCAGCCAATAAAATATCATCCATGTAAGTCAATCACAATTAAGTGCCAATGTTTAGGAATTGCCACAGGGGCAGGCAAGCCAGGCTGTGTTGCTCCCATGAGAAGCATGGTTTTATTTACAACTCTAAGATCCTGTAATAGCCACCATTTTCCTGACTTCTTGTAGAGGCCAGTTGGGATCTCAGGATTCTTGTGAAATTATAGATATATCTAGCACCAGAATCCAGTAATCTTTCAACCTCAATCCCATGTAATTTTATTTTTATTTTAGGCTGTTTATCATTGATAACTGTTTGTCAAAACACCTTTTCTCCTGTACTTCCAAAGCCTCCAGTTTTACATATCGGCACCATTTTGTATTTAAAATATGGAAAGCAATAATAATTGAGCAATTCTATCACCAGCTTCTATTTCCATGGTCCTTTTTACATATGCCAATTATAAAAGCATTAAATACAATCTCTACAGGATTTGAAGAGGTAACTTTAGGTAATACTCTTGAGTATTTTTATAAAATCTTAAAAAGAGGATCCTTTTTTATAGATCCCAAGTAACACATTAATGTAAATTGCCAATTATTAATAATGTGGATCAAACAATTTATCTGTATTTTATTTACTGGTCCGTAATGATTAACAGACAAGAGCATACCTAATATATAGTTCAAAATTATGAATTCTGTTCCTTTAGTTTATCTACCATGAAAATTAAACATTCATTCAAACATTTATTAAGACAATCAAAAGAACAGACCATCCTTTATACAATGAATGATTAATATCCCTGGAAATTCAAACAGCATTGACTTAGCATTCCATGTCCTGGCTGAAACCATTTTTCACCAGAAGTTGGGCCCGTTTAAACTTTTAGTGTCAGTTCCTCCCTGGCCTCTGCTCTCTTGACCGCCGCCCCCCCATTCCCCTTGTACCTGCCTGTCCTCTGCTCCAGGCTATCTCTCGGGCACTGCCGCACCCACCGCCCAGGCCCGCACATGCACACTCCCATTTAAACTTAGTCTTTCTCCCATGAAGGGACTACCTAATAATGAGTTATTCCCACCATAAGGGAAAAGACAGAAAACATTTCCCACGAAGGGATCCTAAATATTGAATTATTCCCACTCTGAGGGAAAAATAAAAAACATTAGAACCAAAGTCAAGCAAACAGACAGCAAAACTTTAAGCTCTGGGCTCGCTTGCTGTTCACCCAGCAGCAGTGAGGCCTACCTGTTGATTCTTTGTAATTCAGATGCTGCCGCTCTGCCCTGGCAGGCAGAAGGAGCTCAGAGTTTCAGCTGTCCTGAAAATGTTTAAATTGGAAAGAGCCCTTTCTTCCTCCATTACCACTGGGAAGAGGCTTCTCTCTTTCCTTTAGCCTTTCTCTACAGGGCCCCAATCTTTAGGCCTAGTTTCAAATTTTTTCCCCCTTTTACCGGGAAAATCCTTTTTTCTTGATTAAAAATTTTCTCCCTTTTCTAACAGGAACTTTCCTTTCTTTCCAAGATTTCCTTTTATATTTTCATGAAATCTTTAGATGCCTTGCCCTTACCGGCGGTGCCCTATCGCACCCATGAATTCACCCTTACCTTCTCTTTTCTCTAAAATGCTGCCAGCCTTCCTCGGGCGTCCATCGGCATGTCCCTTCTTTCTCGGATCCCCGTGGAACCTCCATTGTTGCGGTAGCACCCACGCTCCACGCTACCACCACCTGTTCACCATGTCCGAGTGAGGAGCTGTGGATCAAAAAACAGAGACCCTAGCAGAATGCCGAATGCCGTTCATGAAGGAGGGAGGAAACCTTAAATACAGGCTTTCAGCACAATGGAGGAGTCCCAGAGGGCAGAAGTTCACTACCCAAGGTTCTACATTCTTGCATCTAAGCTGTTTGCACCAAATGCAGGATACAGGAACAAAGAGCCTCCGGTGAGAGTTCAGGAAGAAGGAAATTGGCAGGGAATCAGCATAGGGAGGACATCTGGTCAAGGTCAGCAAGCAAGGCAACAGCTACCCAAAATCGGGGGCCAGGGCCCTACATCTCATATAACCCAGACCCACCCCTTAGGAACGGTACAGCCCTAGTGGGTTGGACCTCTCCCATTCATCATTAATGAAGAGAATGCTTCACAGACATGTCTACATGCCAGTCTGATGGAAGCAATTCTTCAGCTGAGATTCCCTTTTCCCAGGTGAGTCTCAAATTGATAATAAAAAGTCACAGGATCCAAGGTCCTACTCAGGCCTTTGCAGGCTCTCGTATACACACACACACACACTCACACCATCACCACCACCATTACCTCCACCACCTCCACCACCACCACCACCACCATCACCTCCACCACCACCACCTCCACCACCACCATCACCACCATCACCACCTCCACCTCCACCACCACCACCACCACCACCACCACCACCACCACCACCACCACCACCTCCACCACCACCACCATCACCTCCACCACCACCACCTCCACCACCACCATCACCACCACCTCCACCACCACCACCTCCACCAACACCACCACTACCACCACCTCTACCACTACCACCACCACCACAAACCAGGGAGATGAGAGATTAATGAGAATTTTGGAGGTGGCTGAAGAGAAGAAGCCAACATGTCTGTTATGCCCAGAAAGAAGTTGGGTCTCAGCTTGAGCCTAGGCCTGGGCTCCTCACTCAGGTGGAGTCTTCTGAATAGATATGTGGAGGTGAGGTGGAAGGGTAGCCCAGGATACATGGGGTGACATTCATCTGAATTGAAGCAGAGACTGTGTCTGTTAAGGAGGCTGCACTGGTTAGGGTTCTGACAACTTGACACAAATTTAGAGACACCTGGGAAGAGGCGCTCTCGCCTGAGGAATTCGCTGCATCAGGTTGGCCTGTGGTCTGTTGCTGCGGGCTGCAGGAATATATCATAAGAACTCAGCTGGTTATGGCAAAGTCACTACCTGGAGGAATCAGGGAATTCCTCCAGAGGAAGCCAAATCCCAAGGAGCTTTTGGTGTTACTTGGCTTGTTATATATCAGCTGTCTTCTGTTATGAAAATCATGTGTGCCTTCATAATTTTCCCAATTGACTTTTCCCTAAGAAGGGCTAACAGTGTGGACCGATCACTCTCTGGACATACACATTCCAGGTATTCGGAGAACTGCCTTAGGAAAGGCTTTCTCTGGAATCAGGTATCTCCCTTGGCCACTTTCAAGGACTAGCAGTAATAACAGTCCACATGCAAGTCTCCTGATTTAAGGTAAATTCCACAAGGAGACACCGCCTAGGTCAGGTGGACGTTAAGTAATAGCTTTACACAATTTAGCTCGGACCCTCCTTTCTTACAGCCTTACTAACTTTATAGACCACTAACTCCTTACCTAACCACTTCTAGGAATATTTAGATAACCTTCTGTACTGACAGCTATGCTCAGCCAGAACCCCAGTTCAAGCCTCCCTGTAATTATCATCATTGGCAGCATCCGGCCAGGTCCATTCCCAGTTGGAGGAAAGTACCTTATCAGAGATATCTCTGTACTCTCCAAGAACAGACTTAAGCATCCAGGTACCTGTTTGAGAAGGCCTGGCAGATGTGCCAATTAAACTTTACTTCCTCCTTTCCCAAATCTTACCTCTGGTCCCAGATCTCCCTTTAACTATCACCAGAGGCATCTAGCTGTGCACAGGTTGCCTAGCGACTGAGCACACTTTCCCCCACCCTGCAGAAAAACGGCAGATAGCTTGTACAGATAGGAGCCACAGGAAAAAAGAAGACAGTTTTATTTTCTCCCATTGACCTAGCAACTTATAGATTCTTAACATTTTCTACCAATCATATTTAAGAGTTTTATAGTTGAGCACATAAGATCCCTCTTCTTAGATATTACCCAAATTTAGCCTTTAGTTAATCCATTTCCCCATTGGTCACTTCCCTTTGGGGTTGCAAATGATAATTAACGGTTATTGCCTCTCAATGTGATTCTTTTTTTTTTTTTAAAGATTTATTTATTTTATTATGTATACACTGTTCTGCCCGCATATATGCCTACACACCAGAAGAGGGCACCAGATTTCATTACAGATGGTTGTGAGCCACCATGTGGTTGCTGGGAATTGAACTCAGGACCTCTGGAAGAGCAGCCAGTGCTCTTAACCTCTGAGCCATCTCTCCAGCCCCCCTCAATGTGATTCTTATCACCCCTCCGTTTGACCCTGGAAGCCTGGCTTTATAGACCAGGACTTCCAGGGCACAGAAGGATGGGAGTTTATCAGCTGTAGGAGTTCCCTGATAGAATTTTTGGGGTCACTTATGTATACTATCATATCATCTGCAAATAGTCAAAATTTGACTTCTTCCTTTCCAATTTCTATCTCTTTGATCTCCTTTTGTTGTCTTATTGCTCTAGCTAGAACTTCAAGAACTATATTCAATAAATATGTGGAGAGTGGACAGCCTTGTCTTGTTCCTGATTTTAGTGGAATTGCTTTGAGTTTCTCTCCGTTTAATTTGATGGTGGCTGTTGTCTTGCTGTAAACCTTTATTATACCTAAACCTTTATTATGTTTAGGTATGTTCCTTGTATTCCTGATCTCTCCAGGACCTTTATCATGAAGGGGTGTTGGATTGTCAAAGGCCTTTTCAGCATCTAGTGAAATGATCATGTGTTTTTTTCGTTCAGTTTGTTTATATGGCGTATTACACTGACAGATTTTCATATGTTGAACCACCTTTGCATCCCTGGGATGAAGCCTACTTGGTCATGGTGGATAATTTTTTTTTTTTTGATGTGTTCTTGGATTTGGTTTGCCAATATTTTATTGAGTGTTTTTGCATCAATGTTCATGAGGGAGATTGGTCTGTAATTTTCTTTGTTGTATCTTTGTGTGGCTTGGGTATCAGGGTAACTGTAGCCTCATAAAAAGAATTTGGTAATGTTCCTTCCCTTTCTATTGTGTGGAACAATTTGAAGAGTATTGGAGTTAACTCTTCTTTGAAAATCTGGTAGAATTCTGTGCTGAAACCATCTGGTCCTGGGCTTTTTGTTTTTGTTGTTTTGCTTGGGAGACTTTTAATGTTGGGAGACAATGTTGTTTTGCTTGAAAGACGTTTAATGACTGTTTCTATTTCCCTAGGGGTTATTGGTCTATTTAAATAGTTTATCTGGTCTTGATTTAACTTTGGTATGTGGTACCTTTCCAGAAAATTGTCCATTTTTTTCAGATTTTCCAATTTTGTCGAGTACAGGTTTTTGAAGTATGACCTGATGATTCTCTGGATTTCCTCATAGTCTGCTGTTATGTCTCCATTTTCATTTCTGATTTTGTGAATTTGGATGCTCTCTCTTTGCCTTTTGGTTCATTTGGCTAGGGGTTTGTCTATCTTGTTTATTTTCTCAAAGAACCAACTCTTTGTTTCATTGATTCTTTGTATTGTTCTCTTTGTTTCTATTACATTGATTTCAGCCCTCAGTTTGATTATTTCCTGGTGTCTATTCCTGGGTGAGTTTGTTTCTTTTTGTTCTAGAGCTTTCAGGTGTGCTGTTAAGACGTTAGTGTGAGGTTTCTCCAACTTCTTTATGTGTGCATTTAGAGCTATGAACTTTCCTCTTAGCAGGGCTTTCATAGTGTCCCATAAGTTTGGGTGTGTTATACTTTCATTTTCATTGGATTCTTGGAAATCTCTAATTTCTTTTTTTATTTCTTCCTTGACCCATTGATGTTTCAGGTGGGCATTATTCAGTTTCCATGAGTTTGTGGGTTTTCTATAATTTTTGTTGTTGTTGAGGTCTAACTTTAAAGCATGTTGGTCTAATAAGATACAGGAGGTTATTCCAATGTTTTTGTATCTGTTGAGATTTGCTTTGTGGCCAAGCATGTGGTCAATTTTTGAGAAGGTTCCATGGGGTGCTGAGAAGAAGGTATATTCTTTTGTGTTAGCATGGAATGTTCTGTAGATATCTATTAAATCCATTTGAGTCATAACATCTGTTAGGTCCTTTATTTCTCTGTTAAGTTTCAGTCTGGTAGATCTGTCCATTGGTGAGAGTGGTGTGTTGAAATCTCGCACTACTAGTGTGGGGTTTGATGTGTGATTTAAGCTTTAGTAATGTTTCTTTTACAAATGTGGGTGCTTTTGTATTTGGGGCATAAATGTTCACAACTGAGACTCCATCTGGTGGATTTTCCCTGTGATAAGTATGTAATGTCCTTCCCAATCTCTTTTGATTGATTTTAGTTTGAAGTCCATTTTATTAGATGTTAGGATAGCTACACCAGCTTGCTTCTTAAGTCCATTTGATTGGAAAGCCTTTTCCCAGCCTTTTATTCTGAGGTAGTGTCTGTCTTTGAAGTTGAGGTGTGTTTCTTTTTTTTTTTTTTAATTTGGTTCATTCAAAAATTTATTGAGCAGCTAAGGATACAAAGGTATTAAAACATGGTCAGAGATGAGGCATATGCACAAGTGTAGAAAGCAGTAAAGTTCTCTGCATCACAAGAGTGAAAGAAAAATGCTTTAGGAAAATAAGAGATTGCTTCCAGCGTGCAAGGGGGAATGGATGGCCAATTGTACGAGATACCCCAGCCAAAAATGCACAAAAATCAAACCAAAATGGAAAAGACTTAAAACCATCAACACCAAGATCAAAGGGTCAAGAGTCTTTCAAAAAACAGGAAAAGACTCCTAAAACACCAAAAGGACCTAGTTCTGTAGAAGACATTAAGGCAAAAATGCAAGCAAGTATAGAAAAAGCGCATTGAACAGTCCTGGGCACTACTGGTAAATTAAGCCCAAAGATGGGGAAAGAGGAAAAGGAGAAACAAATATAGTCCATACTGAGTACCATCAACAATCCAGGCTGAAGTCTTCTATTTTAATCTCAATCCCCTTTCCTGAGGTGTGTTTCTTGTATGCAGCAGAAGGATGGATCCTGTTTTTGTATCCATTCTGTTAGCCTGTGTCTTTTTTTTTTTTTTAGAGGTTTTTTTTTTTTCTTAATATTTATTTATTTACAGTGTTCTGTCTGCATGTATGCCTGCAGTCCAGAAGAGGGCACCAGATGGTTGTGAGCCACCATGTGGTTGCTGGGAATTGAACTCAGGACCTCTGGAAGAGCAGCCAGTGCTCTTAACCTCTGAGCCATCTCTCCAGCCCTAGCCTGTGTCTTTTTATAGGTGAGTTGAGAACATTGATAATAATGGATATTAATGACCAGTGATTGTTAATTCCTGTTATCTTTTGGTGGTAGTGTTGTGCTTCCCTTCTTTGCTATTTGTTGGTGTGGGATTATCTATTGCCTGAGTTTTCATGGGTGTGTCTAATTTCCTTAGGTTGGATTTTTTCCTTCTAGTGCTTTCTGTAGGGCTGGATTTGTGGATAGTTATTGTTTAAATCTGGTTTTATCATGGAATATTTGTTTACTCTATCTATGGTGATTGAGATTTTTGCTGGGTATAGTTGACACCCATGGTCTCTTAGTGTTTTTCTTTCTTTGGGTTAGGAAAGTTTTCTTCTATGAT
This sequence comes from Peromyscus leucopus, assembly GCF_004664715.2. Classification (NCBI taxonomy): domain Eukaryota; kingdom Metazoa; phylum Chordata; class Mammalia; order Rodentia; family Cricetidae; genus Peromyscus; species Peromyscus leucopus. The sequence continues at coordinate 166,900,561 of NC_051063.1, forward strand.
TTTGTTGAATATGTTTTCTGTGCCTTTGAGTTGGTATTCTTCTCCTTCTTCTATCCCTATTATTCTTAGGTTTGGTCTTTTCATGGTGCTTCAAATTTCCTGGACATTTTATGTTAGTCCTTTTTTCCGCTTTAGTGGGTTTTTTTGTTTGTTTGTTTGTTTGTTTGTTTTTGACTGATGAATCTATTTTCTCTATTGTGTCTTCAACATCAGAGATTCTCTGTTCCATGTCTTGCATTTTGTTGGTTATGCTTGCATCTGTAGTTCCTGCTCATTTACTCAGATTTTCTATTTCCAGCATTCCATCTGTTTGTGTCTTCTTTATTGTCTTGATTTCAATTTTCAAATCTTGAACTGTTTTCTTCATCTGTTTAATTGCTTTTTCTTGGCTTTCATTGATTTCTTCTAACTTTTTGTTTGTTTTTTTCTTTTTTTTTTTTTTTTTTTTGGTTTTTCGAGACAGGGTTTCTCTGTGCAGTTTTGCGCCGCCTTTCCTGGAACTCACTCTGTAGACCAGGCTGGCCTCGAACTCACAAGAGATCCGCCTGCCTCTGCCTCCTGAGTGCTGGGACTAAAGGCGTGCGCCACCACCGCCCGGCTTTCTTTCATTTCTTTAAGGGAATTTTTTATTTCTTCTTTAAGGGCCTCTATCATCTTCTCAAAGTCATTTTTATAATTGATTTCTTTTGTTTCTTCTGCCTTGGTATGTCCAGGTCTTGCAGGTGTAGAATCACTACGTTCTGATGTTGCCATATAGGTCTTTATGTTGTTGCCTGTATTTTTGCACTGGCGTCTACTCATCTCTTCCTCCACTCAGTGCAGGTGGTGTCTGTGTCTGAAGGTGCCTCTCGTTCTAATTGATCGTCTTGGTCCACTAGGAGTTCTTGGTCAAATCTGCGCTGATGGGCTCTGTTTCTCTGGGAGCAGCTTAGTCCAATCGGTGTTGGTGGGTTCTGTCTCAGGGAGCAGCTGTTCCCAACTGGTGCAGGGTGGGCTCATGGCTCTGGTGGTTGTTGGTGTCATGTGGGATGGTTTTCTTGGTGAGGTCGTTGGGGTTTCAGGGGCTGGGTTTTTGTTTTGTTTTTGTTTGTTTGTTTATTTGTTTTGTTTTTGTTTTTGTGAGGGAGCACGGAAAGGCAGCTGCCAGGTCCCTGGGCTCCAATGGCTAGGGGAGGGGGGTACATTATGTGCCCCTGGGGCCTAGGGGCTAGAGACCTGGTCTTCCAGTCCAGAGATGGGGCCTAACCTGTTCCCAGTCAGTGTAGGGTGGGCTTGTGACTCTGGTGACCTGGTTTGGTGGCTGGACGGCTCCTTCTCTTGCGTTCTCAGGTCGTGCTCTGCTTGCCTGCCAGCTCCTCAGCTGATCTTGTTTCCTCAGACTGAAGGCTTCTGAAACCTCTCCCGAATGGCTCTCAGCTGCACAGGTTGATCAGTAGGGCAATCTCACCAACTCCTCCAAATTGTTGGGCTTTGCACAATCAGCAGCTGGGCCCTGGGTTGGCCTCGGGCACAATGCTGGGTCCATTCTGGTCGTGTCCCATGGCGATGGCTCCTTCCCCGAGTGCTGGGATTAATGGCATGTGATCCCACCCTCAGTTTTAGAAGGCAGAATCTGGACTGCAAGAAAGTCAGAGCCTCTCGGCAAATAGAAGAGCAAGAGGAAGGAAAGGAGGCCATGGCTATTTTGTCGGTAGTAGTTTAGAGAATGGAGCTCATGGTTAGTGAGGCATCATGAAGGATTGAGGCAATCAAGCAGGTAAGAGAGAGTCCAGCAAGTCACTCACCAAGAGGACAATGTTGGGCACATTAGCCAAGGACACAAAGGCTGCTAGTCTACTTAAATGTGGATAGACACTTCTTGGGTATTGTTTTGTTTCCCTGTGGGTTTTTTGTTTGTTTTGTCTTTATTGGTGGTGGTGTTTGGTTGGTTTTTAGAAAGGGTCTCACTATGTAACCTTGGCTGGACTGGAACTCAAAGATCCCCCTGCCTCTGCTTCCTACGTACTAGAATTAAAGGTGTGCTTCACTATGGGTCATCTGAATGAGAATGATCCTCATAGACTGAAGTATTTGAATATGTGGTCCCCAGTTAGTGGAACTGTTTGAGAAGGATTAAGAGGTGTGGCTTGCTGGAGGAGGTGTGTCACAGAGGATGGGCTTGAAGTTTCAAAGCCCATGCCATTCCCTGTTAGCGCCCCTGCCCCATCTCCTGCTTAGAGATAAGGGTGTGAACTCTTAGCTGCTGCTCCAAGGCCATGTCTGCCTGTCTGCCTGCTATCATTCTCCGTAACTATGATGGTCATGGACTCACACGATGAAACTGTTAGTCTCAATAAACTTGCTCTTCTGTAAGTTGCCTCAGTTGTGATATATCTTCAGAGCATCATAAAAGAAAGACATCTGCCATGCCTGGCTATTTGTCTACTGTTTCAGGCAGAGTCTCTTATAGCTCAGGCTAGCTTCCAACTCCCTTGGTAGCCCAGGATGCCCCTGAACTCCTGGTCCTCCCAGCTCCTCCCCTTGAGTGCTGGGATCACAGGCATGTACCACCACTCTTCACTCTCTGGGGTAGAAGAACAACCGGAAGTAGCTCAAGCCTCAAGGTCCATTGAGAAGTGATGGGACCGCATCACATGGGGACCTTTTCATCGGGGAGACCCGCAAAATACAGCTGAAGGCAGAGAGCTGATCCGACCCTGGAAAAGCCTTTATCTTACGCTGCCAGGTAGAAAGAAGGACCCAAAAGGCCTTTGCACATGAGTTTCGGTCCACGCTATTGTTTTGTGCAGTCTCTGGGGTTGATAGGGTTGGGGTGTTTTGGAATGTCCAAAGGAGGTGTTTGCTATGTCAATTCTTTCATTGCTGTGACAAAAACACCCGATGAAAGCAGCTGACAGGAGGAAGCGCTTATGTTGGCTCACAGGTGGAGGGATGCAGCCCATCCTGGAGGAAACAGCGTAATGGTGGGAACATGAGCAGCTGGTCACGTGGCATCCACAGTCAGGCAGCAGACAGCAGTGGACGCTGGTGTTCGGCCTGCTCTCTCCTCTTTAGTCAGTCCAGGACCCAGCCCCTGGGAGGGAGACACCCACAGTGGGGGGAGAGTCTTCCCACCTCAATTAACCTGATCTAGACGATCCTCTGGGGTTGTCTCATGGGCAGTTTAAATCCTGGCTAGTGGACAGGGTTAACTGTCACAGTTGGCATGTTTCCCGAGATTGTTAGATTGGCCTGTGCATCTCCTACATTTTGAGGGCTCCAAAGCAATCACAACTTCACACAACGGTCTCTTTAGGCCTCCATGCAGGGACACCCCTGACACATGCCTGGCCTCGGTGGCTTTCCTTAGTCACAGAGGGAGATTCCATAATGCCGTTCTTCTATTCTTGACTCTAAAGCTGGAATCACGTGGCCAAAGCTGCCAAGTTCTGCTGCTTGCTTGCCAAGGACAATTTTAAGAGCCAGGCCACACTGCCGGCCTGAGTTAAGTTTCTGTTGTCCAGTATTGAGCCACTAACCAGAAACTTGTGACACGCCTGGACAAGTCCTGAGTTGTTAGAAAATAACTTAACATTTCCTTATCTTTCTGCTACACTGACCATTAGTAACAATGTTTTGTGGTTGGGTTGCTTGGTTGGTTGCTTAGCAACCCGACAGTCTCCTGATCTTTTCCCAAAGAAAGCTTCCTGGTCTTCTTACTATAAAACCTGCCTGAGAAAAAGAAAATTTTGCAGCTTGATCAGAATACTGTCTTGCTGTCAATTCTTTGTGTCTCTTGTCTCTTTCATTCGTCATTCCCCCTTCTAGGGTCTCCATTGAAGATCCCGCTGGCTGGGACACTGGCTGGGGCTGGAACGTGTGCCCTTGTTCAATTACATCTTCACCAGCTTTCTGTTTTGGATAGTTTCCTTCACTGCCCAAGCTAGGCTCTCCTGGATCTCACTCTGTAGCCCAGGCTGGCCTCAAACTCAGAGATCCGCCTGCCTCTGCCTCCCGAGTGCTGAGATCAAAGGTGTGGCCACCACTCCTGGCCCTAAACTTTTCTTTAATTCCTTCTCACAAGTTGGAAGCTTTGCTGGGTGGGATCTTGCCCCGAGGTCACCACTCCCTTTATTCCATTGAACACCAGGATTTTCTTTAATCTGTTCATCTCCTTGAACACGGGGTTTAGCTCCATTCCACTTCCTGGTGCCCCCTTTCTGTGCATTTTGTATTTTTCATTGCTCAGCGTTCTCCTTTTTATTATATATCTGCATAACAGTGAACACTAATAACCACATGGCAGAGTCAATACGAGGCTGTTTTGAGGTTTCCTCTGTTAATGCAACCAATCCAAAACTCTTCAATTTATCCTCAGGCAGACTTTTCATTCAAAAGCAAAAAGCAGCCACATTCTTTGCCAAAATACCACAAAAACATCTCTAGACCACATGTTAATATTCTCCCCTGAAGCCTCTTGAGCCAGGCTATCACAGTCAAATCCCCCTCAGCACCACTGTCCTTCATGCTCCTACTAGGATGGCCCATTAAGCTCTGCTTAAAGCATTCAGCTGCTTTTCTAACCCAAAGTTCCAAAGTCCACATTCCTCCAAATAAAAGCATGGTCAGGCCTATCATAGCAACACCCCAGTCCCTGGTACCGACTTCTGCCTTAGGGTTCCTAGATCTGTGGAGATGCACCAAGACCACAGTAACACTTCCAGAGGAAAACATTTCATTGGGGGTGTCACTGCGGGTGGGTTTTGAGGTCTCAGATGTTCAAGGCAGGTCCAGTAGCTCACTCCTCTTCCTGCTGCCTGCTGATCCAGGTGTAGAACTCTCAGCTACCTCTCCAGCACCATGGCTGCCTGTGGCTGCCATGCTTCCCTCCCTGACAATAATGGACTAAACCTCTGAAACCGTGCCTGCCGCCTCCTCCCCATCCAGCGAGATCGCGAGTGTGCGCATGTGTGCATCCCTTGCCCCCCTGGACCCCCACACAGCTACCACTACTGCTACCGCCATGATTCTTCCCCACAGTGAGTCCGCCGTTCTCGCGGCTGTGGTCTGAGCTATATTCTTTGCGACAGACACCCCGGGGGTTGTCCTCGGGCTGTACTGGCAATGACAGGCACATTTTCGCTCCTGATGAGGGGGTCAATGCTGTCTCGGGTCCACCATGGACCAACTGCAGCACAGCCACTGCAGCCCTTCCCATCCCTTGACGAAGAGGATCGGTGACTTGAGCTGATTCTTAGATCTCTCTTCACTCTCGGGGACGCCTGAGATTGGAGTCTGATCCCGGTTTGTTATTTTAATTTTTTATTTTTCTCTCAGCTACAGCCATGGGACAAAGAGGAGGATACATTTACCACTTACATTGGCAGATAGGGGTGGGTACCGGTAAATCTGGCCACATAACAGAGTCGCGGGAACTTCTCCCAGCGAACAGGCAAATAAAAGAGTTACTTTATCCCCAAGCTTTCTGCTAAAGCTCTGAACCCTTCTCCTTCCCCACTTCTGCGTCTGCCACGTGCAACCTTTTCTGTCTGACTTCCGCAGGCAGTGGGCGGGCTCAAATGGGCAGGCTTGGGTGGCTTCTATGGACTCTCGCCCTAACTCACCTTAACTCCATCCACTCATTCTCAAACTGCCTTGAGAGACACAGACAGGTCTGGAAGCGGCTAAGATCCATACAAATAAGTTTACAGTAGTCAGTATGGCTCCTAAGCCAAAAATCAGCTTATAGCCTCAGATAAGTCTTCCAAAAGGATCGGTTTATAGTCTGCCTCCTGGCAGATCTTCCAAAAGCTGTCCTTAAGCCATCAATCATCAGGAAAAAAAATTCAGGACATGGAGTAAAATCTGCCTCTTGTTCCCCAGACCTCCCTGACTAAAACTTAAGCATCTGGAGAGCAAGGCTCCTGACCCCACAGGCAAAAGAGTCATCTGTGGCATTCAAGGTGTGCCAGGGAAGAGAGAAAAGCCCGAAAACAAAATTGCCAAGTGCTGGCACTTGCTGACTCCCAAAAGCTGTTGGGTCCCTGTTTTAAGTGAGGAAAAAGACCACAGGCTAGTGAATGCCCTGCCAGGCCATCAACAGCCTTGTTCAAAGTACCACCTAGAAAGACAACTGGTCAGCTGACTGCCCCCAGGCACCAAGACGCATGGGTACATCAAGCTAAGACCTCCAGCAGACCTAGGCTTGGCTACAGACATGACAGGGAACCCAGAACACAGCAGGGAAGCGATCTGTTTCTTTCCTTCTGGACACCAGAGCCACTGACTTGGTCCTGGAAGTTTTGGGATGCCACCTCTCCTTTATTGTTGGGTACAGAGGACAGCCTTACCCACCTCACCAGATTTAATTGCACTTTCAGAGTTACTTAATGGAAAAAGATTTCCAGCTAAGATAAGAGCTCATTGCTTCACTCCAGATCCACTGCCTGTGGTTCTCATGTGCACACAGACAGGGCCCTGGTCTCTGCCTTGTCCCTAATTCCAAAGAAATAAATTCTCATGCACCACAAGCTTTTCTCTTCCCAGTTCCCTGTTCTAACTCACTGTTCAGCTGTACAGGACCACCACAGAACCGGAGTCCAGAGATCATCAAGTAAGAAACTAACAGCTAAAAGGTATTTACACCCCAGACCCAAAAGCATCTGGGCGCTACAAAAAAGACTTTAATGTAACCATCTATTACTGTGAGATGCTTTTAATAATTAATCACCTGTGTCCTGGATGCTGAACTAGTAAAGGAAACAGGTACTTTAAAATAATCTGTCTCTGATAAAGCTTAACATATTTCAAAATCCATCTGGACAGGCTGGGTCTACCAACATAAAATAATAATGATTCTTTTCTCTCTAAGCTTTTTTCTGTGTCACCAGCATCTTGTCAGACAGAAGGTTCCCAGGCACAGCCAAGAGGGATACATGTCTCCAGAACAATGGCAGACAGCATCCCACAACGTCTGTCCACCTCGGAAGACTCCCCTTCCCCATTCCCCCAAAAGCCAACCGACGTCCAACAGTCAGCTGGAAGCAGCTTTTGAGAGGAACGACGGCCCTAGTCCCATCTATCTGCTTTTTTTAAATAGTAACCGTAAGTCTGGGATGTAAGGATTATGTCCTTAATTACGTCACCAGCCTGCGACTGCGGACGTCCCAGCCTAAAACGCGGGTGGGCCCTCTCTGTGTTCTGTCTTTTCCATATCGCCTCTCCTTCCGTAGTCTCCCTCCTCTGCTCTCTCTCTCTCTCTCTCTCCCCCTTTCTCTCCCAATAAAGCTCTAGAAAGGTAACCATGCCTCGTGACTCCTCCGTCACCGATACATCCGCACTCTCCTCCGTCGGCATGGCTGCCACGAGCGCCTCCACTTAACCAACACTGTCCTCTTACTTCTGTATCTGACTCTTCCTCTGTGGCCTGCTGTGGGCTGGGTGGCTGACCCCTGGAGTCCTCCTTCTCTGGCTCCTAGATCAGCTTCTTCCTCCCAGATTTCTCCTCTTATTTATTCTCTCTGCCTGCCAGCCCCGCCTATCCTTTCTCCTGCCTTGCTATTGGCCGTTCAGCTCTTTATTAGACCATCAGGTGTTCTAGACAGGCACAGTAACACAGCCTCACAGAATTAAACAAATGCAACATAAACAAAAGTAACACACCTTAGAATATTCTACTACAGAGGACCCTGATTCAACTCCCAGCACCATATGGCAGCTCACAACTATCTCTAATTCCAAGGTCTGGAATACATGAAGGCAAAATACCAATGCACATAAAATTTAAATTTAAGAAATGTTGCTATTGTTAATATTCTGACCCACCCTTGAAAACCCGCCCCTTGGGACCTCCCTGTATCCTGACATTTAAGGAAAAATCCCTCCCTTTTTCTCTCTTTTACACACTCTCTCCATTCCCATGAGGTGTGCACCCTTGCCCCCTCCCTTCTGTCTCCCTCTTCATCTTTCTCTTCATCTCTCTATTATAATAAACTCATTTCCTCAAGGGTGCAGCGCCTGGGTTGTGAATGAGATGCTGCTGCCCTCTGCCTGACACTACATCTGCCCAGCATGTTTCCCTCCTGTGTGGGACTCCCTGGCCTGGCCAGCTGGGGGTCCCCCAGGTGCACTACCCTAACATGGGTGCTGGTGACTCGGCCGAGGCCCTCCTGGAGCATTTCTCGCCTGCCTGCAGTCTGAGACATGCTAGGAGCCCTGAAACCTTAACACTCGCTTCATCCATCACCAGCATAGTCAGTACACCCCCTTCAGTACGCCCCCTCAGTAAGCCCCACTTTTGGTCATTTCCCCACAACTGAGGATTCGCTCACCTCTTGACCGTGGTCTCCCAAAGTTCTGGGGCTGGCCCCATGTGTCTTTCCGGTTTTAAGCCCTGCCCCCTGGTCCTGTGTTACGGCACACGGAGACAGCCTGTGCCCGCTCAATTCCGCGGCCCACAGCCTCTGGCATGACGGTCCACTGGCTACCGTGCACTGTTCACTGGTCCTCGCTGACCCTCTGGGATGCTGGAGGTCAGTCACTGGACCTTCTTACCTCACTGTGGGAAATGCGCCTACCCTCTCCCATCCCAGCCCCTCCTCCTTGCCTGGCCCCACCAGGGCTGATCACACCATGCTGCGGCCCAGGGGGTCCCCCTCTCCCACCCAGCTGCACTGCTACTCCGTTTCCCCTTCACAGCACCGCCTCCAAGCTCCAATTCATTAACTGTAAAAGTTTCCCGGGGAACTTCTCTCCCTTTCTTTCAAAAAGTCTATTTCCTATGTGCGAATGGGTGTGGCCACCTGTATTTCTTTCTGAATGACTTTTTTTTTTTTTTTTTTTGGTTTTTGAGACAGGGTTTTTCTGTGTAGTTTTGAGCCTTTCCTGGAACTCACTTGGTAGCCCAGGCTGGCCTCGAACTCACAGAGATCCGCCTGGCTCTGCCTCCCGAGTGCTGGGATTAAAGGCGTGCACCACCACCGCCCGGCCTGACTGACTTTTAAATGCCTCCATTTATATATATGTTCCTTATCTGTTCAGTTTATTTGGGTGAAAAAAACAAACCTACATGAACACGTGGTCAGGCACCAGAGGGCCTTCACATGGTCAGGTAGACACCATCTTTGCTAAGGTCAAAGGGGGACAGGTCATATGACCTCACTGCCATCTTTATTAAAGGCAACAGAAAACCACTTCCTGCCAGTGGCTGGAGCATGGGCCGGGCATTAGTCCCAAGAGAGGCTCGGTAGCAGGACCTTAAATTTTCAAAACAGTCTGTGTAGCCCCGACCCCCTTTTGGTCTCGATTATTATGCAAGACACAAGCAAGAAAAGAGGAAGATTCCTGGGGATGGCCACACGTGCTGACCAAAGGACCGAAGCTGCCTGAGGCAGGGGCAGAGGCAGGTGGAGCTGGTGGGCCTTCTCAGAGGAGTCTGGATCCGGTCTGTTCTGGTGACTGTCCCCAGCAGTTCAGAGAAACCTTTACCAGAGACTCTGGTGACTGCTGCCACCTAGCGGACACCTCAGCCCTTACCACAGTCCCACCCAGCCAGGTTCAAGGGTTCCCTGTGAATTGAGGGACCAGCCATTATTTACTTTTAGCAATGTGGGGTGTGGGGAGGTGGCTAAAATTTTATTCAAAGGGGCAAATGAGTAGTTGCTACTCTTTCATGCAAACCCGCGATGACTTAACTGTGGATGTGGTGAAGGTGCATGCCCCTAATCCCAGATCTTGGAACACTGAAGGAGGAGGATCCTGAGTTGGAGGCCAGCCTGGGCTACATAGCAAGACTTTGTCTCATAAAGGCCCTGAAATAGTCCGAGCACCGGACTGGGTGAGTTTTTGAACACAGAATTTGCATTTAGCCGTTCCCGGCCTTTTAGTAGTCAGTTTTCTGCTAACCAACCCCGAAATGGGGTGTGAGACTGGGAATTGAAAGTCTCTGGGCTCCAGCCTGTCCTTGCAAGGATCCCTTGAGGGGTTGATCTCAGTCTTTCTCCAATTGCATGTGCTTGGGGCTGCATGAGGCAGGTGGCGCCGTGGTAACGGGAAGTGGCCTCTGAGGATCCCTGAAGGCACAGGCACCAAAGCTGTCCTTCTCTTCCTCCCTGTGGGGTTCCAGATTTTTCAAGTAGCGTGTGTGTGTGTGTGTGTGTGTGTGTGTGTGTGTGTGTGTGGTGTGTGTGTCTGTGCGTGTGTGGTGTGTGTGTGTCTGTGCGTCTATGTGTGTGTGTCTGTCTGTCTGTGTGTGTGTCTGTGCGTGTGTGTGTCTGTGTGTGTGTGTCTGTGTGTGTGTGTCTGTGTGTGTCTGTGTGTGTGTCTGTGTGTGGTGTGTCTGTGTGTGTGTGTCTGTGTGTGTGTGTCTGTGTGTCTATGTCTGTGTGTGTGTCTGTGTGTCTGTGTCTGTGTCTGTGTGTGTGTGTGTAACAATTCCTGTTCAGGAGGCTCCCCTGGTATCCAGGAAAGAGAAGTCTCTGAGACAGCCGCTCAGGCCACACTTGCATGGCAATGAAAAGCCAGAGGTTCGACATGCACGCCTTTCACGCTTCCAGCCTCAGCAGTGGGATTTGGGTGTTTCCCCTTCGTCGGAAATGCAGACCTTTAGTAATTATAGCTTCAGCCAGGAGCATGGATGGGGCTCGTGTGCCAGGACAGCGAGATCGTGCTGAACTTCCTTCTTTGGGCACCGGGGAGAAGGATCCCTTTCCTGCGATCCCTCTGCAGACCACAGGCCCCGCCCACCATCAGGTTCCGCCCTCCAGCCTCAATATCCTGTCTGCCCCTGTACCCAGCTTGGCCCAAGAAGGTATCCTGAGCACTTTGCCAGGAGTATTTGGTGGGAGCACTCTGCACTAACATGGCCATTCTGGGTGTGAAATGTGTTCATGTGTTGAACATTTGTTCTCCAACAGGGGGCGCTGTTTGCAGTGAGGTTGTGGAAACTTCTGCCTACAGGAAGTAGGTCACCGGAAGTGAATTAAATCCAGAGGGTTCTAGTCTAGCCGTGTTTCTGGTGTGTCTCTGCTTCCTAGTTAGCCATGATGTGAAGAGGCTAATGCCACAGATGCACTGTAACCATGCCACCACCACGGTGGACAAGATTCCTTGAAATCACCAGCGAAAATAAAGCCCTCCTCCCTGGCCTACGCCTGGTACTTTTGTAACCGATACAGGCGCTCGGTCCTGGTCACCCCCTCCGCTTGTCTGAGGGAGCTCCCTGCTAGCTCTTGGTCGGGCTCCACCGGTCCTGACCAATGCAGCCCCATCCTTCCTGTCTCAGAGGACCACACGCTACTAAACTCCCACACTCTGCGGTGTCTGGGGCTTGACTCTGCCTCCTCACAAGCTGGTCTGGTACTGTGCAGATGAGGCTGCCGCAGAACCCAAGACCCCAGGATCAGAGACAGTGGTCTCCTACTCACAGCCCACTGCACCCTGGTTCCCTAGACTTCAAAACTCCAAGGGATGTGGATATCAAGGCTCCATGAGGCCCAGGAAAAAAAAATGATACTCCAGGGATGAGCTTGGTTTAAAGGATTCTTTTTTGAGACAGGGTTTCTCTGTGTAACAGCCCTGGCTGTCCTGGACTTTACTCTGTAGACCAGGCTGACCTTGAACTCACAGAGATCCATTTGCCTCTGCCTTCCGAGTGCTGGGATTAAGGGCGTTCACCACCATGACCAGCTAGTAGATTCTTACAAAAGGAACTTCCATTCAAATTTAACCATCTGGAGTGAAATTTCTGCCTGTGAGCTATGCTGGTTATTAGATCCAAAAAGGCTAGGGTCTGGGGATGTAGTCTGAGTGACTCCCTAGGGTCCAGAGAGGGACTAGGGAGTGTCTCAGTGGGGAGCTCCTGTCTAGAATTCCCCAGTGGGGGGCTGGGGAGTGGCCATTACTCAGTGCTGGAAGATGCTGCTGCCGCTTTGATCTCTGGGAGACACGAGGTGGAAGGGAAAAAAGTACTCCCTCAAACTGTCCTCTGACTTCCAGTCACACACTGTGGCATGCGCGTGTCCACCCATACTCACGGGAATGCATGTTCTCTCTCTCTCTCTCTCTCTCTCTCTCTCACACACACACACACACACACACACACACTAAACAATAAGTGGAATTTTTTTTTAAAAAAAATCTAAATTCCTAGTGCCAAAGAAAGTGCCAGCACATCGGGAAGAGCTGGGACCTACAGACCGGTCCACACAATGCCAGCTGGGCAGAAGGTGATGTGTATGAGCTGGTGCTGGCACCGGCCCCTTCTTGCCTCCGCCATGGTTACTATTTGGGTTGGCGGAATGAACTCAGCATTTCCTGGGAGTCTGGTTGCTGCACACTTGGCCATGTTCCAACATGACTCCACACCCAGACAGGCAGATAGCTGGAACCCCTCCAATTTGGAGGATGTTTTGGTTTTAATTTTGGCATGTGTTGGCTGCTGGTGGCTTTCTCACTATTTAACTAATAATTGCTGTCAGTCCAGCCTTGTCATTACCAGCTTAGTTTGTTATGGGTTATTTAGTTAAATTGCCATGTATAACGATGTAGATTTGCTTCAACCCCCCCCCCCCGTGTGAATGTGGCCTGCAATTTTCCACTAATTAGACTTTTTAAAGACACATATGCATTTATCCACTCAAATCTGCACCATCTGTTTGCATGTTCCAGAGCAGAGGAGTGTGGCGCCCGCCCCGCTCCAGGACTGAGGTTCTTATTACCACCCGGTTATGTTCCCACGGGAAAATAGAAAGCAGCAGAATTCCAACTGTTCCTGTCTCCTGAAGGGAGCCACCCAAACGAGGTCTGGACCGCAGAGGTCTGTAGAGAGGTGCTGGGCCTGCATCGGCAGATGCGGGGGTCTGGAGGAGGGGACTGACCCCAAGCACGTGAGACAGAGCAAACCAACCAAACAAACAAACAAAACCCCCCAAAACCAACCAACCAAACAAAACCCCCAAAAACCAACCAACCAAACAAACAAAAACCACTAAGGACCCTAAATCCCCAGCCTACCTCAGCCACCAACCCCAAAGTCTTGACCCACCTGTCCCCCACAAGTCAGGCATGCGCCATGATTCCTGTCAAACGGCTTTATTTTCCCCATTGTGGGGAAGCTGTGAATGGGGTCTGTGGTCCCTGTAACCCCAGGACCCTCTGGCCTCCTCTGCGTGTGGCAGGGTCCAGTGTTGCCAGCTCCGAGTTTGATCCACCCAAGGCGGGGCTGCCTCTGGGAGGAGCCAGGCCTATGGCGACATTGTGAGCTTGGGGGCCACGGTGAGGATAAGGCGGCCCACTGTGTAGGTTGAAGCAGGCCGGGCCCAGCTCTCGGAATGAACCCTCCAGATGCAGATACCTAGAAATCCACCAGGAACACTCAGTCTAGAAAAGACAGAGAAGACAGCAGGTGACGGGCGGGAAATGGGAGGGAAGCAAAAGACACCATGCTGGGGAGATTTCCAGTTGGCAATGTGCCAGTCATGCGCGCATGAGACTGAGTTCAGATTCTTCCGTGGTTAGCTTCCACTGTCTGCTTGACACAGCCTAAAGCCATCTGAGAGCCTCAGCTGAGGGTTGCTTAGATCAAACTGGCCTTTGGGATGTCTGTGGGGACTGTCTTGATCATTGGTGTAGGAGGGTCCAGCCCACTGGGGGTGGTGCTATTTCCCGGTAGGGCAAAGCCTTTGTGATCCCGTAAGCCATGCTGCTCCGTGGTTTCTGGTGCATTTCTCTGGCTGTGAGTGAGTTCTCTTGTTAGAGGTAATGTTGCATGGTCTACCTTCCGTTTCTCGCCCTGCCCCCCCCTCACTGATGGACTGCAACCTAGTAGTGGAAACCAAATGAATCCATCTCCTAAGTTGCTATAGGTCAGAGTGCTTTATCACACCAAGAGCTATGAAATCAGAACACAGCACTCATGCGAAAACTCAGGCACGCTAGGGTGAACCAGCACCAACTTGAAAAGCCAGGGAAGTGGGGCAGGTACAGACCGATTTCCCAGAGCTAATTGGCCAGCTGGCCTAGGCCACGGGAGAACCTGGGCCCAGGGAGAGATCTTCTCTCAAAGAATAAGGTGGAGAAAGAGAGGAAGACGTCAGACATCCAACCCAGGCCTCCACATGCATGCACTCATACCAGCTACACACATCCACACACAAGCAGTCAACAGAGCCTTCAGAAGACCAAGCAAAGGACCCAGGGACAACGGATGCACAGAGGGAAGCCTTGCAGAAGCCCAAGACCACACAGACCTTTGGACCCAGGTGGGCTTGGAGGGGGCGGCCCCCCTGGAGGCAGCAAGGCAGAGCTGCTAAGGGCCTCAGCCACCCAACTCAGGACGCGGGTACACTGTTGGACCTAGGAAGAAAGGGGTCCGTCAAGGCAGGCTGGACCCATGCCTGCAGTGCCCCTCTGCCACACCCAAGTGCTCACCTCTCTCTCCAGCCCCCTCAGACGCCGCTCGTACTCTCTCATCTGCCCCAGCTGCTTCAGGGCGGTGTCCACCCTAGAAAGAGAGACCCCCGAGCCCCGGTCCAGCCGACCTGCGGAAGCCGCGCCTCCTGAAGCCTCCCGCAGGATGCAAGCCCATCCCCGCACAGCATCCCACCCGGGAATCCTGCCCGTCGCAGGCCCCTGCCTCACTTCTGGGATGTGCGTTTCAGGCGCTCCGAGTCACTGTCCCGCTTGTCGCGAGCCTGTGCCAGTAAGAAGTTCTCTTTGTGTACAGACTCCCAGGTCAGCAGCTTCCGTTCTGCTTCCTTGGTGAGATAGACACCTGCAGGGCCAAGACCAGGAGTCAAGGGCGGGCCTACCTGAGGCCCCGCCCCCGCCCCGCCCCCGCGCCGCCGAACTCTTCAGACCTCACCCTCCCGAACCCCGCCCACTTGCCTTCTTTCCCCTCCCCCTCCCGGGCCCCGCCCCCTCGCGGACCAAGCTCCCTTCTCACGGAAGTGCTCGAAGGCTGGGGAGGCGGGCACGTTAGCCCTGTGACACTTGCGCAGCCACCTGATGAGGAGGCGCGCGTGGGAGATGATGATGAGGGGCGGGGCCAGCGCGGGCCGAGAGTGGAATTCCCGGATGAGGCTGTAGCGTTGGGCTTTCCAGTAGAGGTCGCTGTTGTCTTGCACTTTGCTGAAGGTGTAGCTGTGGAGGCCGGAGGTCAAGGGTCACTGGAGGCCAAAAAAGGCCCTTGATCATAGGATTGGGTCACAAGTCAAGATAAAGTAGTCAGGGACTGCAGAAATGGACCAGCAGTTACGAGCACCTGGCTCCTGCTGAGGACCCAGGTTCAGTTCCCAGCACTCATGAGGTGGCTCACAGTGGTCTCTACCTCCCTCTTGTGGTCTTTGCCAGCACTACACTCGGGTGGTGTGCAGATATACATGCTAGCGAACACTCATACGATTAAAGTTTTTGGGTGCAAGCGCCTGTGGAGACCAGGAAAGGGTGTAAGATCCTGTGGAACCTGAGCTCCAGACATTGGTCCTACGTGGGTGCTGGGGTCTCTGGTGCTCATGATTGAGCCATCTGCCCAGCACAAGTGTTTACTTACTTAACACATGTGTGGGAACGTGTTTGTATCCGTACAGGTGCATATGTGTGTGCATGTGAGGCCCAAAGGATAACCCTGATGTCATCCTCAGGAGGCTGTGTGCCTTAGAAGCAAGGTCCCTCACTGGCCAGGAGCTCAGTGGCTAGACTAGCCAGCCTGCCTGACCAGATCCTCAGAGGTCCTCCTGTCTCTGTCTTCCCAGTACCAGGATTACAATAACCCAACATCAGGCTTGAAATCTTTCCATGTGTTCTGGGGATCCAGCTCAGGCCCCTGTGCTAAGTGCTCCGCTGACTGACTGGATGTCCTCAGCTCCACCTGCAATCCTGGCTGCGTTGTTTTCAAAATAATACAGTAGCTACTTGATATGGTTTGGGGGTTTGAGTTTTGTGTTTTTTATTTTTTTATTCGTGTGTGTGTGTGTGTGTGTGTGTGTGTGTGTGTGTGTGTGTGTGAAGCCCTTGCTGTTCTGGAACTTGCTCTGTGGCCCAGGCTGGCCTTGAACTCAGAGATCTGCCTGCCTCTACTTCCCGAGTGCTGGGATTAAAGGCGTGCGCCACCGTCGCCTGGCTTTTTTTTTTTTAAACGTTTTTATATGTAGAGGTGTTTTGCCTGCATGTTAGTGCACTGCTCGCAAAGACCAGAAGGGGGCGTCAGGTTCCCTGGAACTGGAATTAAAGGCCGCTGCGAGATGCCATGTGAATGCTGGGACTGGAACACCGGTCCTCTGTAGGGGGCGCCTGTGATCTTAACCACTGAGCCATCTCTCCAGCCCTTGTTTGATAGAGGATTACACATAGCCCACGCTCCTGACCCTCCTGCTTCCAGCTTCCAAGTGCTGGGACAGCAGGCTTGTTTCACCCCGACCTGAGCTCAGCTGCTCCTAACGAGGACCTTAGCCCAGTGTCTTTAATGAACTCTCTTGAATGGATACCAAGAATAAAGTTGGGCCTGTCCTCACACTGCAAACAAAGTAATTCTAAATGGGCCAGTGATCTTCAAACCCGAGCTAAAAGCCAAAACTAACTCTTAGCAGAAGATCTGGAAGAACATCTCCAGATGTTCTCTGAACTTTCAACAGACCCTCATATGGGACAGCAAGAGTATAAGCCCCAAAAAACAAAACTCCGGCCGGAGAGATGACTCAGCTAAGGTTAAGAGCACTGGCTGCTCTTCAGAGGACCCAGATTTCGTTCTCAGCATCTACACGGTGGCTCACAACTGCCTGTAACTCCAGTTCCAGAGGATCCAGTGACCTCTTCTGACCTCTGCAGGCACTGCACACACATACACGCAGACAAAATATTCATAAACATAAATAAAATAAACTACAGGCAACAAAGGAATAATTCAATAAAGTGGACTGCATCAAAATTCAAAGCGTTTAGCGCATGGTGGCCCATGCATGTGATCCCAACACTTGAGGGGCAGAGGCAGGGTTATCCTAAATTCGAAGACCAGCCTGGGCTACAGGGTGACCCCCTGCCTCAGCATGCCAAAAACAGCAGCACATGGGATACCCTGAACAGGCTCAGGCTAGGGGAAGCTGGGGTGGCAAGGCCGGGCACACCTGAACATGGCGATGAGCAGATTGAGCAGCAGGATGTTGGCCACCAGCAGGAAGACGACGAGGAGCAACACCACCAGCCAGTTGGCATACTGGGACACACAGAAGCCTGAGTCGTGCTCCTTCGGGTAAGCCCAGGAGCCCTGCTCCTCAGAGCAGTTACTTGGAACCATGAGGACCACTGCAGGGGGAGAGCAGGTATGAGCAGAGGGAGGCAGGGAGGGGGAAGGAGAGAGACTGGGAGACAGAGACCCAGTCAGAGCGGCAGACTCCGCCGGAGAGCCTGTCCCTACCGTCCATCTCCTCCTGGGGAATTTGCCCAAAGATCTGCAGATAGGGACGGTAGAAGACGCGACGCAGGATACTCGATAGCTTCCGGTCCTGGGGCCTCAGGATCCCCTCTGTGGCCACCCCATAAGCCACAAGCCATACGCAGAGGAAGAAGAGGAAGAAGAAGACGTCCTTCATCTGGAAGCAGAGGAAGGTGGGTTGAGTCTAGCCCTGTCCTCTCCTCCCTGGCTCCCCTTCTTGTCTCAGACACTCAGCATCCTCAGAGCCCGACTTCTCCCCCACCACACCTTCCCCTCCTTGGCATCGCCTAGCCTCAGATCCACATCCAGTCCCTTACGGCATAGCTGTCTCTTCAGAGCCCACCCTGCCTCTGCCCTCACTCCAGGCTCCACCCCTTCTCTCCGGGTCCCGTTCTCTCACTCCTGGCCCTGCCCCTCCTCCTCAGCCTCACCATCTTGCTCACGATGACAATCTTGGGGCCCAGCTGCTTGTTCACTGTGAAGATGTGCAGCAGCCGCAGCGTGAAGACCATGAAGTCAAGGCAGAGGACCGTGCGTCCCAAGTCATACAGCCCGGGGGTCAGCCTGAGGAGTCAAGTCATCAGCCTGAGGACTCAAGTCGTCAGCCCGGGGCTCAGCCTGAGGACTCAGGTCATACAGCCCGGGGCTCAGCCTGAGGACTCAGGTCATACAGCCCGGGGCTCAGCCTGAGCAGTGGAGAGACACACATAGCTCAGATCAGGGGTGTCTCCCCAGATGAAGCCGAGGCTTCCCAGGGCAGAAGCAGGGGCCCTCTAACCGCCCTGACTTTCTCGGGTCTCAGTATAATGATGGATGGTCTTCTAAGAATCATGTTAGGAGCTTGCACGCCACACACCACCACATGCCAGCACTGGGGAGGCGGAGGCAGGAGGATCTTTGGGAGTTCCAGGCAGGCCTGGTATAAGAGATCAGCATCGGCTCAGGACCCCCAAGACCAAGTTCTCAGCACAAAGGAGATTTATTTGCCCCATGGGGACAGAGGGCAGGAGATAAGAGACAAAGGCAGGAGACAGAGGACCAGGGAGGAGGGGAAGGGACAGGGAGAGAGGGAGGGTATCTGTCCTGGGGAACAAAGGACGGCCTCTGGGTAGAGAGGACTCCGCTGTGGCACACGGGCAAATGGCGGTTTATAAGGGTAAAGGGGGAAACTGGTGTTAGGATGAAGTGTGCAATTTTAATCGGCATGTTAGGTGAACCAAAGGGGCTCCTGGTGGGCGGACTTCAGTTCTTTGATAGCTGGACCCTGGTAGTCCGCCTCGGCAGGAGGGACTGGCCAGGTAAGGGAACAGTCCTTGGTGGTTAGCTTTAGGAATGTAATCTGATGGTTTTGGGCAAGGCAGAGGGGATGGGAGAGGGTAAGGCCCGCCAGAGCCGCGTGTTCATGGGCTAGTGTGTTTCACTGGTCTGTATAGGGAGTTCCACACCAGCCTGGACTACAGAGGGAGACCCTGTCTCAGAAAAGGGGGAGAGGGCCCCTAAAAAAGACATGGAGAGGTGCATAAATGAAAATTTTGCAGAAGTCATATGGACAAAGGTTGTAAATCTGATTTGATTGACAGCTTCATGGCACAAAGGCCAGGTATTGCCTAGCATGTCCTCACGGGGGCGCTCACAGCTCCTCCTGGCAGGCAGGCAGGCAGGCAAATGGGTGAAGCTATTTAGACAGAAATGTAACGGATCCACGTGCCCTTTGACCCACCCCCTTTACACCAGGGATGTAAACTTTGATTTTTTGCCACAATAAAAATTAGAAATAGAGGGGCTGGAGAAATGGCTTAGAGGTTAAGAGCACCGACTGCTCTTCCAGAGGTCCTGAGTTCAATTCCCAGCAACCACATGGTGGCTCACAACCATCTATAATAAGGTCTGGTGCCCTCTTCTGGTCATACATGCTGTATACATAATAAATAAGTAAATTAAAAAAAAAAAAACTTTAAAAAAAAATTAGAAATAGAAATAACCCAAGTGTCCATCTAGAGAGCACTGGCCTGAAGGATGATTCGCCATTTAGGCTGGAGGTGACAATGTTTCTCCTTCCCAAGATGCAAAGATTTTTCAGCCCTTGGAAAAGGGTGCTTAATAAAATGTATCAAGTACACCCTTAACACTGGCTTCCCTGCGGGCGGCAGGGCCTTGGCCGTGTCTTCTCAGACAATACATTACACAAAATAAAGCCTGGGACAAACAGAAATACTAGTTTGCTAAACTCACTTATCTCTCTCTCTGTTTGAATAAATTATTCATACTAGGTTACTCTGTTTCATCCTCACGTGGCCTGGAGGAAGCCTGCCTCTTAGAGTGCCAGCTGAGTAAAGGGGAGGTAGCTACCCATCACCCAGGGGAGTAAACCGAGGACCTTGAAAATGTTAGACGCTCCACCACTGAGCCAGAGAGGCAGCCCTTCACTGGGGGATTCTAGGCAGGAGCTCTATCACTGAGCCACACCCCAGCCCCTCACTGGGGGATTCTAGGCAGGGGCTCCACCACTGAGCCACACCCCCAGCCCCTCACTGGGGGATTCTAGGCAGGTGCTCTACCACTGAGCCACACCCCAGCCCCTCACTGGGGGACTCTAGACAGGGGCTCTACCACTGAGCCACGCCTACCAGTCCCTTACTCACTCATCCGGGCTGCTCACTCACCTGCAACCAACGCCTAGCAGGAAGCAGGTGAGCGCCACCAGGTCACACTGGTTCCAGGAGTCTGAGAGGTAGAGGTGCAGGCGGTGGCGCAGGGGAGCTTTGCCGGGCCCAGGTCCCCCACTGGCCAGGCTACCCCAGCCGCCGCCCAGACCCTGACGCAGTTCCTCGCACAGCAGCGTGAAAGCCCAGAAGTACAGCAGCAGTTCGAAGCCACCCGGCGCTGCGGGCTGGACTGCGGGCTGGAAGTCCACCAGCAACACGCGCGCAAACAGCAGCAGGAATAGCAGGTAACTGACCACGTTGCCCAGGAAGGCAGTCACTGGGGCGCCCCAAGAAGTGCGACCAGCGCTTGGAGCAGCCGCCACAGCAGCGGGCCCGTCCCGGCCGCCGTCGCCTCTCCAGGGCCACCTTCGCTGAGGGCTCCGAAGGCCTGCAAGAGAGAGAGCAAGCCTCAGTGACCCCTGAGCCGGGACGGGCTGCCCACCTTGCCCAGCTAACTCCACATAGGACCACTTCACACTCTGGGGGCCTGAAGACACAGGTGACCCAGCACATTGGAGACCGAGGCAGGAGGATTGCCATGTGTTTGATGCCAGCCTGAGCTTTGTGAAGAAACAAAACAAATACCAAAGAAAAACAAATAACAAAGAAAAAAACAAAAACGAAAGTTGAGCATAAGCTGGGCGAGGTGTCGACCAAATTCTCCCCCAGCAGAGGCAGGCAGATCTGTGGGTTTAGGCCAGTGCTGTTCACCTAGGCAGTTTCAAGACAGAAAGGGCTCTATAGAGAAAGCATGTCTCCAAAACCACCACCAACAAACAGACACGAACACTGAGCACAACACCCTGCTTTAAAAACTGAGAAGGAAATAGCCTAGAAGACGTGAAGAGGACGAAGCCGGGGAGAAAACACCATACAGTGTCAGTTCCACACAGGGAAGTTTCTAGAACATGCCAACCTATAGATAGAATCAGGAGGTGAGTTCTCAGCTCCCAGGGATGCGGGGCAGGAATTTCTATGCTAGAAGTATATTTAAATTATGCTCTTCCAGAGGACCTGGATTTGATTTGCACACCCATGTGGCCGCTTACAACTGTCTATAATTGCATTCTCAGTTGATTCTACTGCTGGATCTGTGAGCACCCAGCACACACATGGTGTGCAGACATACAGGCAAGCAAAACACCCATACACATTAAAAAAAAAAAAAAAAGTTAAAAAAAAAAAAAAAAAAGATTTGAGCCAGGGTCTGGTGCAGGGGCCTCAGAGGCAACTGAGGACCTTAGATTCTAAATCACATGAAAAGGTGTGGCCTGGAGCCTTTTGAGGCCCATCTACTTCCTCCTGGCCAAAACAATGGAATCTGAGGTCTACTGAGGGGCCCCTGCAGGTGCCAGGGCAGCGATCCTCAAAGAGATGGGAAGGAAAACCCGGTGCAGACTGACTTCATGGACCTGGACAGACTCGGGGAGTCTAATGCCAGGCAGTTCATTGCCAGCATATCTAAAACAGTCCAATGTGGGAGAAGGTTTCCAGGCAGTAATCGGTCCAATCGTTCCCATCCAGGTGCACACTAAAGCTTAAGGTGTGACTTAGAACTTCTCTACAAAGTACGTGTGACCATGAGGGTGGGCCTAGAATCTAGTGACGTCTCAGACCAATAGCATAGAGGTCAGCAGGCCATAAATACATGTGACATCTTCCTAAGGATGGTCCAGGGAGGGAAGAATCTGGGGTAATCATTCTGGAGACTTGGATGAGGTCTGCCTCTATAGCAAAAGGTGGGTGAGGTCTGCGCCACAGATAGCAAAAAGGTCAGCAGGTTGTTAACAAAATCCAACTCTGGGCCTGGAGAGATGGCTCAGCAGTTGAGAGAATAAATACTCTTCGAGAGGACCTGGGTTCAATTCCCAGCACCACATGTCAGCTCACAGCTGTCAACTCTAGTTCCAGGGGACCAACACCCTCACACAGACATACACACAGGTACAACGCCAATGCTCATAAAATAAAAATTATATAGTATTATTGTGTGTGTGTGTGTGTGTGTGTGTGTGTGTGTGTGTGTGTGTGTGTGTATCCTCCATTGAGAAGAGGCCCCTGTGGGTTTAACATTCTTGGTTTCCTAGTGATCTGTGGGCACAGGGACTTTGTGCCCAACACTCCACTTCTGGCTGGAGTGGAAATAGCTCATTCTAAACGACTTAATCATCACACAGCAATGTCACTATTGTTAGGAATTAATCCAGGACCAAGGAAAAGGCTCAGCACATACAAGCTCTGCACAGGCTTAAATAGCATGAAATTGATCCCCAAGGTAGGAGAGAACTGGCTTCTACAAGCTGTCCTCTGAACTCCACACCATGCACACTGCCTCCCCCACCCCACCCAAAAGACACACATGCACAAGTTAAATAAATAAATAATAAATAAATAAATAAATAAATAAATAATAAACGAACTGTGACTTAAGAGGCTGAAGAATTGGCTCAGCAGTTCCGAGCACTGGCTGCTCTCTGGAGGACCTGGTTTGGCTCTGTACCTGAGCATTCTGGAAAGACGCTGTCCACAGAGGCGATGAATTAATAAAGACAGACAAGACTAGGCAGGATTTGGCTGTTACATCAGATAGCCTAATTTCTATTGGGTTATCTTTAAGCTGTCTTCAGTACCAGATCTAATGTCATGATAAACAGACACAAATTTGCAGTTTTTGCAGTGTATTAACGTCATAAAGCCCTATTCGATGGCACCGAGCTGGCTGTGGCTCTTCGTCTGCCTATCTGCTCACTTAATGGGTTTTGTTTGCTAGCTTGCTTCTTTTTCTTTCTTTCTTTCTTTTTTTTTTTTTTTAAAAAAAGACTTATTTATTTATTATGTATACAGCATATATGCTTGCAGGCCAGAAGAGGGACCAGATCTCATTACAGATGGTTGTGAGCACACATGTGGTTGCTGGGAATTGAACTCAGAATCTCTGGAAGAGCAGTCAGTGCTCTTACCTCTGAGCCATCTCTCCAGCCCTAGCTTGCTTCTTTTTCAAGACAGGGTTTCTGTGTAGCCATCGCTGTCCCAGAACTTGCTCTGTAGAACCATGTATTTTTTTTAAGTACCTTGATTTATGACTTTCTATGTTCTGTTACTATAAAAATCCATGAAACTGTTTTCACGTTGGAACATAGAATAAATTAGTTAGTGATCCAGGCTTGGTCATTCATGTCTGCTTAGAGTAAGCTATCTCTTATTCCATTTGAGGTGACAGCTGTAAGGGGGTTGTTTTGGTGTGTGTGTGTGTGTGTGTGTGTGTGTGTGTGTGTGTGTGTGTGTGTGTTGACATTTCCAATTCAGCTCGGAACCTTGTGTAACTCCAGTTGCAGGGATTCTGACGCCCTCTTCTGGCCTTAGTGCGCAACTGCATTCACATGCATATACCAACACACAAATCTAACATAGACACATAATTAAAAATAAAACAAAATCTTGTAAGGTGTTTAAAGAGTTAATCAGCACAGCCTGCCAGTCTTGTCTCGGTGTCTCCCCCACCCAGGGAGTCTGAGTCCCTGAAGGAGAAGCCTCCCATGCGCACTCCTGGTCTTCCACACGCACCTGCGGATGTTCTGACTCCTAACTCAGAAAAGCACTTTTCCTTGTCTATGTCTTTTGTTCGTTAGGATACATGCAAAGCCTGGCCATGCTCTCCGTGGTGCTCTGGGCTTCTCACCATTCTCTGAAGTGCTACCACCCGATTTCCACCATGCGCTGCATGCCAACCTCCATGGTAAAGGGGTTGTTTCCTTTCTCCGTCTACCTGGTCATTTCTAATTATTTTATTACCAGACTAAGAACCAGCAGGACAGGTGGAGATCGGAGGTCGATGTCTGATGTTTCTGGATCGCTTCCCGTCTCATATTGGAACCCAGGCTTGCTGATTCGGCTCCCGCCTGGCGGCGGGCGGAGCTCCAGCCCAGTGCAGGCATGCCCACACACTAGATCTGTATGACAGGGCTGGGGATCTGAGCTCACTTCTCGTGTGTGGCAGCAGGCACTGTGGGCTCTCTCCTACTGTTTTGTTTTGTTTTCCTCTAGGGTATGTGTTGTGTGTTTGGCCAGGGATGGAACCCAGGGCCTTGAGTAGGCTAGACAAGTACTCAGCCTACACATACTGAACTTGTATGTCTGATCTTCATGGAGAGCCAGCGGTGGTGGCGCACACCTTTGATCCCAGCACTCAGGAGTCAGAGGCACGTGGATCTCTGTGAGTTCAAGCCAGCCTGGTCTACAGAGTGAGTTCGGGACAGCCAGGTACACAGAGAAACTCTGTCTCAAAAAATCAACAACAGAAAAGATTGTTTCCTCCCTCCATCATGGAGTCTGGGCACTGAACTCAGGTCTTTTGACTTACGTGGAAAGCACCTTTACTGCAGGGCCATCTCCCTGGTGCCAAGGACCAAACTTCAAGTCAGTCCTTGAGCGTGGCCTTCTAGCACGCTGGAAACCACCTCAGCGTCTTCAGAAGCTCACTGAAGATCCTCTCTAAACGCCCAGTTCTCCCTGAAGGCCGCGCTCCAGTGCCTGACGGGAAGCAGGGCTGACACAGTCCCACAGTGACACCTCACCCCAGTGCCCAGGTCTCACTCACCCGACAGGACCAGCTCCATTGATGCTGCTGTCCATGTCCAAGTCAGGGTTCTTCTGTGTGGACTCCTCCTCTGACTTCCTGCCATGGGGGGCAGGACACAGAGTGAGAAATGCTCGAGAAAGACCCACACTTATTGTTCCACAAGCAGTGTAGAGAGATTGGCTGCTGAGTTCCACTGCTGCAGAGTTCCACTGCTGCAGAGCCATGCCTAAAAGCTAGAGAAGCTGCCTACGGAGACACTGCAAGCAGTCCGCTAACCCTCACCTTCCAGAACATTCCTCCAGAGAGTTTCCAGGAGGAGACTCAGGAGGGAGGAACGGGCAGGAAGGCGGGCCCGAGCCCAGACCCCGGAGGACTGACCTGAAGGTGATGAGGCTGGTGTAGATGAGGGGCGGGCAGAAGAAGCCGAGAAGCAGGGCCCAGATGGGTGTGGTGCTGTCCATCTCTCCCCACCACTTCTGCGTCAGCAGAGACTGTGGAGTGTGGGAATGGTAGAGCTTGAGTCTCCACAGCACCCAACCCAAGGCTCGGACAGGGCACGGAGCAAGCTTCCACATGCGGTCTCAACTGTTAGAGTTTGGGGACACTGGGCAAAGGCAGCCTCCTCAGGTTTACCCAGTAGAATGCAACAGCCAACTTTTTTGTTTGTTTGTTTTTTAGTTTTTTGAGACAGGGTTTCTTTGTGTAACAGCCCTGGCTGTCCTCGAATTCTTTCTGTAGACAGGCTGGCCTGGAACTCACAGAGCTCCGCCTGCCTCTGCCTCCCGAGTGCTGGGATTAAAGGCGTGCGCCGCCACCGCCAGACCAGCCAACTTTTCCCTTAAAGTGTCTGGTTGTTTTACATGCATGGATGTCCGTGCACCATTGTGATGGCTAAAGCTATGTTTTGCTATAAAACAAAAATATTTCAAATTTAGCTCAGAAATTGTGGTAGTGGTCTATTCTTACCAGTGGGATGACACTTTGGGCATGGGTGGCCAGGTAAGTGAGTAGAGGGAACAGATCCCATAGAACTGGAGTCACAGGTGGCTGTGAGCGCCACATGGGTGGCAGGACTCAAACTCAGGTCCTCTGCAGAGCAGCCAGTGCCCTTAACTAGTGAGCCATTCTCCAGGCCAGAGCAGCCAACTTTTATTGACATACAGGGCAGAAGATCTGTCAAGCACCTTGCAGGGACCAGATCACTTAACCCCAGAGGTGGAGTACTAGTATTTTCTTCTTTTCATACACGATTGTTCAAAAACAGAGAAAAACAACCCGTAATCAGCAGAGCTGGAATCCATGAAGTTCACCATTGCTGAACGCAGGGGACTGGGCAGTCGGCTGAAGTTCCAACTAAAATCATCTCAACAGGTAATAGCAGGACCTCTTGTTGGGATAACCAGACTTCTGTTAGAGTAAACTGGACTTCCTGTGTGTGGACGAAACTTCACTGAGTGTGGGAATGTCTGAGCTCTGCTGTGGATATCACTCTATGTAAATAAAACACTGATGGCCAATGACCAGGCAGGAGGTAGGGTGGACAAGGAGAGAGGAGAATTCTAGGAAGCGGAAGGCTGGGGGAGAGACACTGCAGCCACCGCCAGGAGAAACAGCATGTGAAGACGCCGGGAAGCCACCAGCCACGTGGCTAGGTATAGATTTATAGAAATGGGTTAATTTAAGATAAAAGAACAGTTAGCAGGAAGCCTGCCATGGCCATACAGTTTTAAGAGATATAAGCGTCTGAGTGATTATTTTATAAGTGGATTGTGGGACTGCGGGCTTGGGGAACCTGGAGAGAAGCCTCCAGCTACAGAGCTCCCTTCAGATTTCAATTCCTGATATTGGTAGTTTTCAAAATGCTAGAGTGTCCGGCAGTGGAGAGTGTGGGAGTGAACAGGGCTTTCCCACGGGGAAGGAGTTCCTAAACCAAAGCTTGTCTCCGACACGGGAGTCATTAACTGTGGGGGCAGAGCTGCCAACAGTGTCCAGTGGGAAGAGCTTCCTGCTGAGGTGGCCGCACTTTCTTTGGAGGAGTGGGATTGCCCGTGGAAGGAGAAGGGCTTCCTGTACGAGAAACGGGACTTCCGTCCTGTCAGCAGCAACACACCTGGCGGCCAAAGCTACAGAGGGTGGGTCTTGCTGTGGTGGCAGGCAGGGTCTTCTCTGGAAAAACAGACGTCATGGGAGTGAAGGACGTTCTCAACCCGGTGGTATCAACCTTCCCAACGCTGCGACCCTTTAATGCAGTTCCTCAGGTTGTGGTGACCCCCAACGTAACATTATTCTTGTTGCTACTTCCTAACTACAGTTTTGCTAAAGTTATGAGGCTTAATGTAAACACTGTAACGTAAATATGTGTCACCTATGAGGGCTGTTCGACCCCCAGAGGGGCGGCGACCCACAGGCTGAGAGCCACGTTCTAGGGACAAGCTGTCTGAGTCACATGCTCACCTGCACCCCATCCTGGGCAAAGAAGGAACGGGCATCGCCTGCATGGCAAGCTGAAGGCAGGTGGCCTCTCCCCACAGGGGACAGCGGCGGAGAAGCAGGCGTGCGGCTCGCTCCTCACTGTTGTGGTAGCACTCTCCAAAGAGTCTGGGGACCAGGAAGGGCGGGTGAGGGCGGATGGAAAGAGTGGAGAGCCCCACACACACACACCCGCAATGCCCTCAACACACCACACTCATGCTCTCAAACTTGGCTGCCAGGTCTTTCCGCCGGGCCGCCTCCTCGGCCTCCACTCCAGACGAGCCATCACCCGGAGAAGGAGACACGCCCCAAGGGCCGAGGCCACCGAGTTGGAGCCCTGGAGGACAGGAAGAGGCCAAGGGTTGACCCAGCGAGCCGTTAGCAGGGTCGCTGGCCTCACACTCAAAGACAGACTAGCTGAGTGTGGTTGGGGGCACTGGGGCTGGGAAGCAGACAATTGCACACGATGTCGTCACTGTTCTTAAAAAAGTTCGGAGTGTCTACGGCGTGTGTCACGTATAGCATTCACGAGGCTGAGGCAGGAGACTCACAGGGTCCAGACCAGCCTGGGCTACACAGGAAGACCCTGTCTCAGAAGACAAACTAGGGTCGGGGATGGCAGTACCCACGGGGTGGGTGCCTGCTGGTGCACGAAGCCTTGGGTTCGATTCCCAACACCACATAATGAGGGACAGTGGTCCA